>NW_026558695.1:0-131486 GCF_026930045.1 Uloborus diversus | reverse complement strand
CAGCGCCTAACAGGGTTATTAGGTCTCATAGCAGATGAGAGGTTCACATAGTATTTGTAATGGTTATCTCCGAATTTTTCATTTCGGCATTTACATCCCTTTGCCTCTCACTGCCTCAAATTATTTATTATGGAAACAAAACAAACTTTATGCTATTATTGGTCTAGAAAGTGAATATTTCTATGTGCCATTAATTTCAAATGTAAAAAAAAAAAAAATAGCTACGGAAGCTACAAGCAAAAAACCTTTTTGCTTAGTACCAAATATCAACCACCTTATACGTTTTAGAAAAAAAAAAAAAAAAAAAAAAAAACAATAAAATGATGTTTTTACAGGAAATTACTGATGCCTAAAGACAGAGGCTTCAACGACCAAAAGAGAATGGTGAAATAAAGCAATTTATTATTTTTCAGTACTTTTTATCAACGGAACGCATAATTTGTGACTAAAGGCAAACATGTTTCATATTTTTCGCAATACAACCAAGCATCTCAGGGGCGGCAAATAGGGGGGTTAAGAGGGGGCGGTCGCACCCCCAAATTTTTTGAGCAGAATAATAGAAAATGGGTGAATTCAAAGTATGTTAGTCGGAAATCAATGTTCATTAAAGGAAATCTCGCTGGTTCTCAGCAACTATTTGATGAAATTCAACACATCCTCACACTAGAAAAAGTGTTTTTCGTTATTTGGATGATGACTTTGAAATTCATGAAGTATTTTCGGCTTTTTCAGAACGTAGAAAACTAGAGAACCATGGTTAATTTTAACTAATGAAGACATTGCTTCATATAGGCTAAATATTTCACACTTGTGTGCCCAGTGTAACGACGGTATGTCCAATATGAGAGGCTCGTGAAAAGTGGTGTGGCAGCATGGTTTTCACAAGAAAAATTCCTTGATATTTTACATTTACTTTTACGCTCATTTTTTAAGTGTATAATTATTTAATGAGTGTTTTTTGCTTTCTTCTGCTAGAAACACGTTTCAGCTGCTCAATACATTATAAGGTTTTCATAGAAACTTCTTAAAAATGCATATGATTATTGAATAAAAAAAGACATATCAACCAAATACCATTTATGGGGCTCTATATCTATGCAATCGCGGAGTGACACACGATAATCTTCAAGAGTTAAACGAATAAAAACATTTCTCTATAACTTCAAAGCAGTGATTTGGCGACTGGAAGAATTATTGCAAAACGATTCTTTCAATGGTGGAAAAGCTCATGTCCTTTAGCATGTATGACTTTGTTTGGATTTTTATCCAGTTTGTTTGCATCGGGAAAAAGTTTTTGAAAAATGCTTTACTCTATCAAAATCTATATCTACAATCCGCTACTCGACAATTCAAACCACTGTTCAATCTACAATTGATCTGTGCACCATTCTACCACAGTTCAATCTACAATTGAATCTGAAAATAGATTTTTTATAGATGTATATTGCAATCAATCGTGAAATTCTTCAAAAAAATCCTTCCTCTAAGCCAATTTTAAAGAGCCGAAAAAAAAAAAAAAAAAGAAATCCACATGATGATGTGAAGTCAAACATTGATTTTTAAATATTTTGTATGAAGTAATAGATTCAGTTTCGAATGAAATTAACACGATAATGAGATTTGATGATAATTATTTGTTTGTATGGTCGACTGGGATTATGGTTATTTGGATTGGATTATGAAAACGAAAAATAAAATGTTTCAAGAGTGAGTAAAATTTTTAGCGTGAGGCAAGAAAAATTGCAAGCAATATACCGAAAGAATGGTTTTCACATCCAGAGACTGCAGTTTCGTCCTTGTTATGGACTCATAAGTCTGGAATAGTGAATAACAGAGCTAGATGATATCTCATTGATCTGAGAGCGCCGACATGACTAGATTATTCAGTGATGAAAAGTTTAAGCCCCTCACAGTTTTTGAAGTAGCCAAAGTGATTTTGAAGAGCAAGGTATAAAAAGTATTTTAATGCATAACTTTGTGTTACTTCAATTATTTTTTAACTATTACAATCAGCTCAGCTAATACAGAAAGATTTTTTTTTTTATATCTCAGGAGGTTAGAGAAATATTTTCGAAACACAAGGGGGGGGGGGGGATACTTTTTCCATTTAGCTGAATTGGCAAAACAGCACGACATTGGGCACTGATAGATTAGTAACACGATTCCCCTGCTCTTCCAAATTTCAAAAATCATGCATTATAACTTTTCCAAAAGGTATAAAATTTTAGTAGTGGGATGTTTTGTATTATAACTTTTTAGTCAATGAATCAAAATTTTAATTGTTCCTAAACACTAATTTTATTTATACTAAACCGATTTTATGACAACCTCTTGTTAGCTAATGTGTGTTTGGTTTCGCTTTGGGGTTATACGTATTTAAGAAACTCGACCCCCCAAATGAAATGGTGAAATGCCGCCCCTGAAGCATCTCAATTGAATAATAAAAAATAATAAATATAAAAAATCTTTGAAAAGGAACAGTTATGAAGAGTTATTATTCATGAAAAAATATTTTAAAATATCAACTTATAAACTAGCCATTCATGTACAACATGTTTGCGCATTAAGCACAAAATCTTGCTGACATTTGTGGTTTGTTATATTGAAAGTTTTTTTTTTTTTGATAATGATAGTTGATCTATTAATTTCCCAGCTGAGCTGCGAGATAATATTTTATACGGTTCACTTCTTTCAATCAATTTGTCGAAGAAGAAAATTGCTTAGTCAAGTTTAAGCACTTAATGACGGTTTTTTTTTTTTTTTTTTAACTTCTCTCTTTGAAGATCTATATTTACTATCTCATCAAAATCTGGATCTTCGAGTAAAATCTTGGAGATTTGAGTATGTTTAGAAACGTGAATAAAGTATCTTCTTTATTTGAAGAAGCACTTAGAAGCAATGTTTGCTTATCCTATGTACGTTTTGGAATTTTTATTAATGCGAAATGGTTGATAACTTTGTGTTTTAATAACATTAGGTGGTAAAAAGGTCTCATTCAAAAAAAAAAAGGTTCGTGAAAACTCAATTTTAGTATTTTGCGGCTTGTAAAAATTTGTGGGAAGTACGACAACCCTAAACTTTTGGATTAAACTCGTTTAAGTATAATACAATCGAACCCGCTTTAACAAAAACTCGGAATTAGAGAAAAAAATGAGAGAGATTTGGTTGGGGGTACAATGTAATATCTATGGATACATAGCGACTGACACCCTTGCTATGTGTGACCGAGCATTTTCATATTAAAAGATGGTTTCTGGGAGCCCTGCTATGAGGATCAACAGTACGTACGTTTGGTTGTTATAGTGTTGTGGGTTAATATGAGGATGTATCATATACCATGGCACCCGAGAGTATCAGCCCGCTTCAGATGCTATGTGCCACTGAAAACAAAGGCTGAATTAGGGCTTTCACATTCTCGCCTGCATTTGCAGTAATGTCACGTTCAGCAGGATATGGACTGCAACCGAATGGCTCCAGATCGATTTAAGCAACGAGTCCAGATTTAATTTGGACAAGGATGACACCCTCGTGTACGCTTGTAGACACCCTGTTGTAAACTCCATTATACTTTCTTTACGTTTTAACTGCTCATCGAACACACAGCTGGGCAGGGCCTGATTTAAGTGTAAGCCCGTGAAGCACGGGCTTTGGGGCCCCCTAGCTTGGGGTCCCCCAAAAGATTACAATTTTTTTTTCACAATGAATCTTTTTATTTGTTTTGCACTATAAATTTTGCCGGCTCTGTTTTAACAATCAGCGGAAAACTCTCTTCCACGGAGTGAGAAAGCTATCTGGAGTGACATCTAGCATAGAATGAGACCACTCAGATGTCATTTCGCTTTGGTACGGAGTTCACTATTACTGCTTAAGGCATTTATTCTGTTTCTGTTGATTCACAATATTTCAAGATGTTTAAATCTTTTGTATTTGTTTATTTATGTAAGTTTCAAATTACAAAGACATTGATTCAGAAATTAAATAGCTTCAGAACTTCCTTTCCAAGGATAATTTGGGGCATTTGAAAACATTTTTGGAGACACATAACAAAAGACAAAAAGATGTGCCATGTGCAACTGAACACATCCTAAAATTTCTAAATCAGGCCCTGTAGCAGGGGTTGTATCGTGTGCGAAACATGGTCATCCCCAATATTGATCCACAACATCATGGCAGTCTAACGGTATGTTCGTGGAAGGCTTCAGATGCATGTGTTGGTACTCATGACTTCCAGGAGCCATTTCTTAACAGGACAAGGTTCAGTCACACACAGCAAGGGTGCCATGGAACTTCCTTTCCCACTTTATTATCTTTTCTGGCATGTTTGATCTTCTGTTTTGTCACAGATCGAGCATAGCTGGGATCTTTTTGGACGGTAAGTTGGACGGACTAAAGCCCTGATCGTAGAATAAGGAGCGACACGTCCGCCATATTGGGCCTAAACGATGCTTTCTTGATATGTCTGCTATGGTGAAGTTGCATGTTTTCCTTCTTGAATTGTGGTTTCTTATTAACTCCATGTTAATCCACAATCAAGAAGCACCACAATCAAAAAGCAAAACACGCTACTTCATTATAACAAACACCGGAAGGAAAGCGGCATTTAGCCCCAAGATGGCGGACGCGTCGCTACTTAAGCTACGATCTAGGGCTTAGGGACGGACGGCCTACGAGTTTGAACGAATTGGTGGCGCCTTTGCGGTAAATTTGGAACATGATGAAATTGGACATCGTGCGATTCTTTTAAGCCTCAATACTTGCCAGTATCGCTTTGTGCATTCATGTTACAGGTGGGCTAAAACCGCAATTCATTTAAGAATTTTCCTGCCATAAATGATAATTTTGCTTTCATTTTGTAAGCACTTGTTTGTGGCAATGTTCTGCTTACATATGGAAAATTTCGTTCCATTCCAGTAATTCTTTCTTGGTGCGTCGATTTTTTACTCGACTGCACGTGCGCGACGCAAAGGAGGGTAATGTGTTTATTCTTCTATCTATGTACATATGTTTGTTCCTATGTGGCATTCTACAGACTAAACCCCTTGGCCGTCTTTGATAAATCTTACGTCAATCGATTTGTCTTAACCTTGGGAGTGTCACTAAACACATGACAGTAATCAAAATTAGCGTTTTTACTGTCTGAATTTTTTGTTTACTAAAGCTACTAATTCGATTTTCATCTCTAACATGTTGCATTTGTTTTCGTCGTGATTCACGGGACTGAGTTTCGCTACGTGTGCTCTCTTGACGGACTTTTTTTAGTTTTGGGAGAAAGATTTGACTGTCGACTTTTCCGCGCTGTTAATATAGCTGTGGTTGACTTAAGTTCGCGCATTTTTACTAAAGATCAAGCATATGTAGCTTTAAGCCGAGTAATGTCCCTAAAGGGACTAATAACACAGGGGAACAGTGATTTTGGTGCTGGGGTTTTTGAAATTGATTTCGTATGAACTTGGTACCCTGAGTTCAAATATGACAACAGTTTTTGCCCAGAAGCTCACATTTCTAAGATATAACATTAAAATATGCATAAAATGGGTTTATGTCACATGTATAGATCAAATAAAACACAAAACAGGGATTTTTTATTCCTATTGTATTGTACAAATAATAAGAGACTGATTACCAAACAGTCCCAATTAGGCTCTTGGACATGGGTCCCTAATTTTTAAGAGCCTCAAAATGACTAAAATTATAATAGTTTTACTTAAGAAAACTTTACCTTAATTTTCTT
Source organism: Uloborus diversus (assembly GCF_026930045.1). Lineage (NCBI taxonomy): Eukaryota > Metazoa > Arthropoda > Arachnida > Araneae > Uloboridae > Uloborus > Uloborus diversus. The sequence continues at coordinate 125,755 of NW_026558695.1, read as the reverse complement.
TCATTTTCTTAAGTTTTCTCCTTTATTTATTTACCTTTTTTACGTGTACTTAAGTGTAGGATACTCTGCTTCCCAACAAATGTTTTGAATGAGTAGTAAAAACACTTCAACACCCCTGAAATGGTAGTTCCCCATTAAGGTTTATGTTTATAAGGTTTGACTTCAGAGGACCCCCCAAAAAATGTTTATTTCGAGTGATCCACTATATTAATCGGGCCCCGAAAAATATTGTATACAAAGATCCAGTACATCGCGCGATGCGAATATATGCAAACCAAGAACTTATAAATTGACCTTAACTTGTTGAATCGTTATTACTAAACTTGTCAAACTTTTACTGCATCTGGTGAATATTCCTTTAAGTTACTAGACTGCAGGCTGACAATAAGGTAAATATGCCAGAAACAATCCTTGTTTAAGAAGCCTACACTTGCTTTAGAAGAGCGCAAAATGGAGTTAAAACTGCACATTTTGGGTAAAACAGCAGCAATTATCTAAAAAAGTAGAGCTGTCAGAGAAAAACTAATTTAATATTTCGATTAAGAGCCCCAAACATATCTAAAATCAGTTCTCAAACTCTAGACACCAAAGAAAAAACCTTTTTTTGTTTCCCTGTGTAATCAGTAGTTTAGACCACCACCGAAAGTTACTGAATAATCCTCACGATATAAACTTTCTCAATAAAATGACAAGACTGCGAAATTTGCCGTTTTATGAACATAACTAGCAAAAGTACCCGGCGTTGCCTGGGTCAGTAATAATTATTAGAAAAAATCGTTATTTGCTTTTATTTTCTGTTTTAAGTGAAAGAATTTAAAACACATCTTTTTGACGTGATTAAAAATCGAGTTTCTTCCTTACCCATAAAACTAAAATAGCAATAAGTATAAAGAACAAAGTAGTATTGATTTAGAACCGAAAGCACTATATTTAAGCATATACAAATTTAAAAAACATGAAATTAATCTTCTCATGTTTAAAAAGATTAATCTGTTGATATTTTTTTTTTTTAACATGGAGTCTAAAACCTTCTCTGTATGGCTAATGAAGTACGAAGTGATTAAAAAACAGTAGCTGCGCTCGTAATCCCCTTATACTTGCTTTAGTTATTTCGGGAAATTTCAATCATTGTGGCTCTTGGTGCGATTTTGCCGAATTTGCGAAAGTCGTTTCGAGGTACCTTCGATGATGCTCCCCCATTCTTTCCTTACTTTGTAAAACGGTATGATATTAATTTTCGTTACAGAGATATCGTCGCCAGATGCTGAGATATTTTTGGTCACCATAAAATGGCGCTAAACAGTTTCATCCGAAATGTTACCAAAATAAGTAATAAAATTTGGTGATTGTTTGAAATTGTGCAAAAAGGAAAATTAATGGAAGTTTTTGCGCTGTTTATGGATTTGCCTAATTTAGTTGCTGGATTATTTAACACAGTAAAAAAAGTCTTTTGAAAATTCTTTGATTGGCGATATTTCGTTTACATGGTGAAAGCTGAGAAACATTATGATGTAGTCTTCGGCTGCAAAAACAGCAACGTTGAAAAAACTGCCAAATGCATCAGCTACGGAAATCTTTCTGCAAAAATTTTGGCGATCTGCTGGTTGTTTGGATAATGAGTAAGTGTTCAATCAGCATAAATAATAATAAAAACTATTAATTACATTAAAGTTCCGTTTAAATGGAAAATCATCAGCCAAATCATGTTTTATTTGCCAATCTTGTGCAAAAATCTTACTTCAAGATTTGACTTGAGAAAAGCCTTGAACAATCACGAAAAGCAAAGAAAGTCAACAATACAACAATTGTCGCTATCGACAGGGAGTTGAGATGATACACTAAATACTGTATTGAGTTGAGGAAAGCCTTCGAACATGGATCTAAAAAGCTCATAACTCGTTTTTTATTCTACTTAGAAATTTCGAACAGGTGCCATCTTCAGCAGAAAAATCAGAGCTTTCGATGGACATATAATGTAAATATGTGCAAGTATTTTTTCATCCCAATATTAGAGAATTTATACAAAAATTGTGTTTTATTGCCCCCCTAAGGGGGTTTTGCCCCCCATAACGGGACGAAAACTACCCTATGTGTTATTCTGATGCATAAGCTATATTATTGTAAAGTTTCATCAAAATCCGTTCAGTAGTTTTTGCGTGAAAGAGTAACAAACATCCATACATCCATCCATACATCCATACATCCATACAGACAAACTTTCGCATATATAATATTAGTAAGATAACTAAGTCAATGAAAATTAACTAAAAGGGGTAAAATAAAAAATAATTATTAAATAAGAACAAAAAAAAAACCCGACTGCGTAAAAACCAAAAAAAAAAAAAAATGTTAAAAAGAAAAAATATAAGCCAAGTAGTTTAGATTTTTTTTAAGTATTAGGGTCTGGTGGGGTAAAGTGGTCATAAAATCGGAGGTTTTCAACTTTGGTGGATAATAAATACAACAAATAATTTAAACACCTCAACTTTTTTTTGTTGTTATTTTACATTGCATTATTAGAAAACACAGTACACTGAAGTTTAGAAAAAAAAATATTGATTTAATTAGTTTTATAACACTTTCTTTTCCCTTTGTATTCATGACCACTTTACCCCATGGGATGGGGGAAAGTGGTCATAGCATGGGGTAAAGTGGTCATAGTTAAAAATAAATGCAAAACCGTATTAAATAACCCTAATATTTGTATATTTCAGTTATTTTTATGGTAACAAGTATATGCACTAATATATGCGTGTATTCACGAGTATATACGTGTCGTGTAAACATGAGTAATCACGTTCATATATGAGTAGATACCGTGCATATCTGAGTATATACGTGTATAGTAGACGTATATACGGATATATGTACAAGCGTACATGTGGGTATATAACATAACTGTACATAAATGTATATACGGGTATACACGAGTTAATTCGTGGATTCATCCAGTGCGTGTTTGCACGTGTCTACTCACGTATATACACGTATATATGGAAGCACGAGTATATACGTATGTATACGTGTAAGCACAATTATATACCTGAAAAAACGTATATACGTACATTTATGTGTCCGTACATACTCGTCAACCAGTACATATATGTATTCACGAGTATATACGCTTACATACATGTATGCCTACAGAGTGAATCCAAGCTCTTGAGCAAAAATCTAAGGGGTGTGAGAAGTGAGGATAAAAAGCAAAGAATAATAAGGAGTTTATGGTCGTTGACGCGCTACATGCACACAAAGCCAGAAACTGATGGATGCAAAACAGGTCACAAATTTTTTACACAAAGATGATTTTACTCAAAATTTAGTTTTTAAGAATATTTAGAGCACTTTTTAAAAGTTACGGCCCGTAGTAGTTCTAATACACGCATCGCAACAAAGGCGCAGCGACGGATGAAAGTTTTTCAAAAGTCTCGTTATTAAAACAGAGAGTGCTTTGTGATTGCGACGCATGCATTACAGCTGCAGGCCGCAAATTTCTTCAACCGCTTTAAAACCTTCTTACAACCTAAAATGTTGTGCAAAATTGTCTTAGTGTAACAAATTTGTGACCTGTTTCGCATCCATCAGTCTTTGGCTTTGCGTGCATGTAGCGCGTCAGCATTGTGTTTGTGACCATATGTTCCTTGGGATTCTTGCTTCTTATCCTCCCCTCTAACACCTGGTAAAAATTTTACCAAGAGTTTAAACTCTGTTGTAAGTTTAAACAAGAGTTAAACTTACTTGTATGTCATATGCTTGTATGTAAGTATCTACTCGAGTACGTACGTGTATATACGTGTCTACCTGAGTATATAAGTGTTCGTATACATACGAGTAAAAGCAAGTATATACTTGCATAGTCGAATGTAAGTCTGCATAGATAAAAAATACCCATATCGCAGATACCCATATACGTATTTATTGGTGCATTAATGTGAATACGTTTGTATACGTGCCTACAGGAGTATATGCGTATGCATACGTATATACTCGTATATTTAACCCCATTTACGGAAAAAACAATACATATTAAGTGAAATTAATATTTAATTTATATCTGCCTTATACATAACTCTTAAGTGACATTAGAAGAACAATATTCGTTAAGCCTAATATTATGACCACTTTACCCCATCTTACTGAAATTGTTCTAAAAAATGATCTAAAATATATTCAGCTAACTGCTAATGAGTAAGCGATCTTAAGACATGTAGGAAGCTTCCTGTGCCGTCAATCTGTTCATAATTCTAACAGACAAAATTTCCCAAAGAAGTTAAAAGAGGTGTTTAGATTTTTAAAATTTTCATATTTACACAAAATATTTTGTTTACCAAATAAAATTTTTCCAGGTTTGGAAATTTTGTATTAAAAATGTAGTTTCTAACTCCCCGAATCTAAAATAAAATTTTCACATTCATTCGAACATTTATTTCCAAGCTATGGTCATTTATTTGACGTATGACCACTTTACCCCATTGACCACTTTCCCCCACCAGACCCTACTGAGTAACTACTCCATTGAAATAGTTGTATAATCGATACACACATAGGACAAATCATAAATTCAAAAGTAGAACAGAAGGATCAACAGTCGGGACCCATTCAAATTCTACTGGGTTCTTTGACTGGTCAAAAAGGAATGGGCCCAGACTGTTGATCTCTCTATTCTGCTTTTGAATTTATGATTTGTCTTATGTGTGTATTGATTATTCAACTATTTCAATGGAATAGTATTTCAATTATAGTTATTCGACTTTCTAGTTATCAATAACTAGAAAATCGCCCGTCTTGGTATGACGGGTGAAAATTTGCTTCCATGTACACTTGAAAGCAGCGATTGCCTGTTTGGTGGTATTTTGGTAGTTTTAACTCCAACTCCAGTGGATTAACGCTTAACTCCAGTAGATAGCGGTAATTGTTGGCCATTTTTACGTTTCTTTATTCTCCTGAAATGAGTCTTACCAGTAAAACAGTTAAATCACCGGATCGAGTTCAGTCTTGTCACAATAAAGGCTTTCCCTGCATGTTGCGTATCGAGTGAAACCTTCATCAAACTCTACCAAATTATATTATCAAATTATCATGCCGTGGCGCGAGGTTCATTCGCAACTCCAATAAACTATAGGGGGCGCTGCAGTCACTGTCTAATGGTGGATGAAAAAGGTAAAACAAACAGATGCCGTAACTTATAACTTGTTTTGAAGCTTAATGAATGACAGTAATATTTCATCATGTTTGTGGGAATCTTTCTTTTATATTCCCCTGAAATTACATTACACCGTAAACTCTCTGAAGCCTGTAATATTCTCCAAAGAAAACACTTGGCACGGAATGTTTTACCTTTTTCTTTAGTATTGTTAATCACCGCAAGGTAGCGTATTCGAGCTCTGGAGTTGCGAATTGTTGAAACATGCGGGTTACTTTATCATCAGCTATTATTTATATGAGGATATTTGAAGAAAAAAAAAATCTAAACTACTGGGCTTATATTTTTTTCTTTTTAGTTTTTTTTTTTTTTTTTTTTTGGTTTTTACGTAGTTGGGTTTTTGTTTTTATTTAATAATTATTTTTGTTGTAAAGTGTAAATTAAAATAAAATTAAGAATTTAAAAATATCAAATTGTTATGTTTTTTTTTCATGGAAAAAATCTTTTTTCCCCCAAAAGCCAGAAGAGCAAAAGCAGCCCCTTGCCAACTGCTATGAAGCACAGTGTCTATGTTAGAACTGATTAAGTAACAAGTTCTAAAACACAGTTTGAGATGATCAAGAGTTACAACGTCGATTAATATTACTTTACGGATTCTAGAATTCGATTTGCTTCTATTCTTCATGCCATTTAACTTTTCAATGTGAAAACGAAAGGAAGGAAGTTAAAATGAAAAGAATGATGATTTAACAGGAAACGGGTAACAGTATATTCTCGAACTAACTCATAAATTTTTCGTATCATTTCAGAAACACGCTTTGGAATCAACCTTTTCACTCCATTTACCTAATAGTTTTTCTTCTAGCTTTTACCTCTGGGGTTAATTCAAAAGAGGAATTGGGAAAATGCGTTTAATCTTTCCAGTACTTACTAGCTGCGTCGCCCGGCTTTGCTGGGTCTACCTCGAAAATGAAAGTTATGTCAAGTGACGCGTGTTCAACACTCAGGCTTAGAAAAAAAATTTTTTGCTGCAGATTGCGAAAAAATAACCAAAAGGTAAACATTTTAAATCCCCCGATTACAGGAAAAGCCTTTAAAACAAACCCAGAATTTTATTTGTTCATATTCGAGAAACAAAAACGGCAACAAATCTTTCTCCTTTATGTGTATTTTCTCAACGCCTCCAATATTTAAAAAAAAGTTACCTCTCATTTGTCTTTTCTGCAAACTCAATTTCAAAGTAAGAAAAATAACATAGTTCTATTTAAAAAAAAAGGCTTAATCATCTGTTTCTTTCTATATTTTATAATATTTTAAAAAGGAAAGAAAATAATTTTAATGCTTTTTTTCTTCTTCTTTACGGTTGCGATCAGAGAAAGAAAAAGGTTAATAAACAGTTGTAGTTACCAAGGTGATAGTTTGAGAAATCCGAAGCTCCGGGCCTTTTCCTTGGATCAACTCTCATTGGATGATTTCCTTTGTTTACATTGTAGTACACATAGTAGTGTGTTTACATAGTAGTGTGTTACCGTAATTCTACCTAAAAAATCTGCTTTTAAATTAACTCAAATACTTTTGAACTAAATTTTGACTATCTATTCTCTTTAAAATTAAACTTACCTGATATTTATATAGTTGAAAGTTGCCACAAAATCCAAAAGATGTCGCTGAAGTCTGACCGGGTTTTTGTTTGATTAATTGATTTCATACTACAACTTTTATTGAAATGACTGAGCCTGATAATACGCGTATCGAGTGAAGCCTTGGTTTAACATGCATGGGAAGGATTTAGTGTGACAAGGCTGAACTCGATCCCGTAACTTAACTGTTTTACTGGTAAGACTTTCATTTTAGGAAAACGAAGAAAGCAAAACAATTATAACGCTATCTACTGGAGTTTAGGGTTAATCCACTGGTGTTAGATTTAAAATTTCATCTATCAAAATTTCACCAAACAGGCAATTGCTTCGTTCAAATGTAGAAACAATTTTCACCCGTCATACCATGACGGGCGATTTTCTAGTTTATAAATAAAGTTAGGCGTTCAAAATTACTTACCTTTTTTTTTTTAAAAAAAAATAGTGATATTTCCCTCTACTTAGTAATGGTTAATTTAATTAAGTTCAAACACTTCTAACTACAAGTATCTATTCACTCTAATGACAGGAGTCCGCACTGAACGTTCGTTTATGAAAGGGGTCCGCTGGCTATAAAGTTTGGGAAGCCCTGGTTTACGCTATATTCGTCGTCCAAAAGTCAACAAAATTGATTCCCTGTAACGATGTCTAACAATAAAGTATGCAACGTATCAGCAGTGGGTTTAAACTTAGTTGCGTTCAAGAGAAGAAAAACGTAGCTTTCTGGTGCTGAAAACACCTGCTATATTACCTGACGTGGCCTGTGATTTAAATTAAAAGTTCGTTATTTTTAGATAATACTACGTAGATGTACTCACTTCGCCTCTTCAAAATTTTCCGCGGAGGAAGAGGGGGGAGCAAAGGACATCTATAGAGTACATTAAAGGGGGGGAAAAAGAATAACTACTTATGTTTCAACTACTTTATGTTTGTATGTATATGTATGCGATTATGTTTTAACTTAATCGCATGGAGAGTGATTTAAAAATCACTCTACGAGATATTGTTTTATCTTTCGGAAACTTAATGTCCTGAAATAACACATCACAACATATTGCAGAGCACAAAATGCATTTTGTGATTAAAGAAATTGAAAGCAAAATCTAAAAGGATAGCATTTTTAAATTCACATAAGTAATTCCGATTAAAAGTTGCTACAGTTCTATAATCCACGAGATATTAACAGAGTTGATGGAAATGTTTGATAAGTGTTCGGAACAATTTCTACTGCAAAGAATGTATTAAAGCTTCCAACAAATTTCTACTTACTCTCGCAATTGCTGGATAGCTTAAACTTCAAAATTGGATGAACTTTTAAAGACCGCAGCTCAATTTATCTTAAGAGGAAAAAACTCATAAAAGAAATTCTCTTCAAACTTAATGTAATATTTACGTTAAGGAATCAATGCGATTATCTTCAAAAAATTTGGTAGGAAGAATAATAATAGGTAAAACACATGTATGATCATGAGAGCGTTTAGAAAAAAAGAAAGGTGCAGATTGAATTTTTCGTAGACGGTCAAAGCGTTTATAATTTTTATTAACCTTTTAGAAATTTCTTTCTTTCTTTCTTTTTTTTTGAAAACTTCAGCTTAGTAAATTTAATAGATTTAGGAATTGATTTTTTAAAAAAGATTTTCGTTTAGTGCAGAAAGGGCATAAGTCCGGGACTTATGCCCTCTTATGCCCTTTTCTGCAACAAACGAAAAATATGACCCCAAAATAAAGTGCTTTGTTGTACAAGAATTGACTTCCCTGCTACACCAGTCGATATCTCTACATACAAAAACCACAGCTAACTCAATTTTGAAAAAAAAATGACTTATGCCCTTTCTGAAATAATCGATTCAAATGTGCTTTGTTTCGTATTACGATGTTTCTGAATTTCCTATTAGAGATAAATTATCACTTGCAATACACTGCTCAGTTCTCATTTAAAATCTGGAAAAGGAAGGAAAAAAATTTATAATGTTTCTTGAGTAATCCGGTTAATAGGATTTCTGTTTAATCGGCTATCGGGTAATCGGTCACCTACTGGATATCTCTCCGATTCTGGGGATGTTTTCGTATTCAGATGATAACTTTAGTTGGCAAATGCTGTTTTATGAGAAATATGTAACCCAGGTGTGCCCGCCCCCTAAGAGCAAGGGCGTACTCCCCTAAATATCGCAAAGACCTCACTCAAAAGCAAGAGCCTCCGCCCCCAAAAGTAAAAACTTCCCCTCAAACCCCCCTCCAACCCATAGGTGGGTTGGGGGGGGGGGTTTGAGGGGAAGTTTTTACCCCTGTCTAACCGCAATCTTAGTTCGTTGGATCACTTTGCATCCAAAGCTTAAACAAGCAACTATACCAAAGCTTTTTTCGTTTTGGAAAAAGGGATCCCTTGAAATGAAACCACGAAATACGTGCCAGCAATTTTTATTATAAGTTTGCCCGATTGCAATATTTTATGACCGGGGAAATGAAGGAGTTTGGGCAGACTAAGGAATGAAATACACTTTAAATATTGCTTAATATTGTTTAATATTCTGTAAATATTTCTAAACAATATTAAATGTTCTGTAAATGTTTATAAATATTGTTAATTATACTGTAAATATTGTCAAAATAATGTTAAATTTTCTGTAAATATTTCTAAACATTGTTAAATGTTCTGCAAATGTTTTTAAATATTGTTAAATATGCTGTAAATATTGTCAAAAAAGATTGCAAATTTTTGTTAAATATACTGTACATATTGTTAAACATTTATTGCAAAATTTTCTCAATCCTGATAAACGGACAGAGTTTTTCAGTAGACCTAATACACAAAAAGAAGAATTACAAAATGCTTAGAGAACTAATGTAACTAAAATAAATAAGCAAACAATTATGAATATCTTAGTCTCCTTCTGTTAAGCTTGTTCCATTCTAGTCTTCGGAACATATATTGTACGTGCTACGCTTCTGAGAATCAAAAACGTGACTAGATTTAATACGTGACAGTGATCTTCACAATGAATCCCAAATCGATCTCAAAGATGTTTTGCGATACGTTTAAAACATTTTCTCCCTTGGTTTTCTTTTGTAATCGCAGAAAATATTGTCACGTAAGTTTCCCTAAAGAAAAGAAGTTCTGATGGAAACATGGAACGAAGTGTTTAACAGTAATGAAAGTTTTCACGAACTTTCTACATCTGGGGAAAAGTTGTTCGAAGTTGGCCAATGAAAAAAAAAAATTAAAAAATAATATTAGATTTTTTGAAAATATAACAGAAATCAGTAACTATGAATAGAAAAAAACATTGCTTGAAAGCAATTAACGATGTTTGTCTTTTTATTACTGAATTTTCTCTAACATTAAGGCGTGTCTCAGTTCAACTTTGGAAATTAAACTGGAAGCTATCAGAAAAGTAAATTCTTGTATTAAGGTTATTAGATGTAGTCCCCGAGGTCATTAAATATATTCCAAAGACTATTGAATGTATCAGAAGTTCCCAAACTGCAGACCTCCGCGGATCGCCTTCGGAAAAATTACGAACTTCGCTCTTGATCCTTCCTCGCACCAGAAATTTAAACAGATGCTATTCAGTGAAATTCTGGTGCAATTTAAATGATGAACGTTTTCAATTGTCACGGAATTTCATTTAGCACTCTTACCACTTGTAATTAAATAGATGCTCAGTTCTTATGTGTCGAAAGAAATTAAATATTATAACCAGTTATGTTTCCATGAATTTTTATGAGGGTGTATTCCTAGTAATCCATTACGCACAACTAGTGATGTAAAATATCCGGGTATTTATTTTTAGGGGTAAATACCCAGGGTATATACCCGGGTAAATACCCAAAATGGGTATTTACCCGGGTATTTATTTCAAAAATTTATATTCAACTAAAATACTTTTCTGTATGTATTCCACTATGTATATATACACGGTGTTTTGTTTTAACCTTCAGTACCTCTATTTTTGCAACCGTTAGTCCTAGATGCATACTTACAATTGCAAAAATGTTCAAAATCAGATGCAGACTTAAGATATTGAAAATTTGAAGTAAAAATAAAAATGAATAAAAAAATACAAATTTTAACTTTGTACACGGGCCCCAGGTCCTCTGACTTATATTTAAGGAAATAATGTCCATTGAAAAACAATTACAAAAAAAAGTTTCACATTAGTACGACCAATATTCACTGAGATATGAAGCGCAGCGTTTTGTGACTTACACCACTTTGCACTCCTCGTCAGTAACATCTTTTGGGGGAAAATATAGCAGTTAATGAGTATTTATATAAAATTATATGTGTGCAGAGTGTGGTTTTTCAAATTGTTCAAGGTTTTGCAGCGTGTTTTGCGTATCATGGCATAACATTTGCATGAATTTTTGAATGGAAATGAAAAATGTAAATACCTTGTGTTTTTTACTTTGCCAACCTTTCATTCTTCTGAAAGGGTAATAAGTTCTAATCTCATCTTCTGCGTGGTCCCTTAAAACTTTCAAATGGAATATCTCCTTGAGTTTTGATTGCACAAATGTCAAGTATTTTGTGTCAGTAAGTTTTAAATGCAGATCATTTCTCTAAATATAAGTTAGGGGACCTAGGGCCGTATAAAAAGTTAAATTTTGTAGTTTTTGACTTATTTTTATTTTTGCTTCAAACTTTCAATATCTGTACTCTGCATCTGATTTTGAATATTTTTGCAACTGGAAGTATGCATCTAGGACTAACGGTTGCAAAAATAAAGGTCTTGCAGGTTAAAATGGAACACCCTGTATAACCAACCATATACAGAAAACAATAAATTTTTCCCTAAAATTTGTATTTTGATCACATATTTAAAGAATTATTGTGTGAAACAACTCAGCAATCTAATATGATATTCACATTAAATGTGTTGGATATGTCTAATCAATGTTGATAGCCAAATTTCACATATAAAAAGCCATTCTACAAAAAGTAAAAAGCTTAACTGATTACAAAAAAAAAAAAAAAAAAAGCAAACATCTTCTCCGATTATAGCATTGAAAAGAAAGATTCTTTTCACGATATGTTTCTTTCATAATTTCATTAAATCTTTCAATAAAAAATATTATAAACTGTGTAATACATACGTATGTATCAGTTTTACCAATTATTTCATATTTAGATTAAAAAAAAAAAAAATTCTCATTCACTTTTTGCATTCGTTTGTAAAATACCATAGATCTTAAAATAGAATAGATGTGCCTTCTCCCCACTTTTCTCCTCAGAGCGCGCGTCAACATCCCCCGTTGGACATCACGTGATCAAGGGACACCTCTCACAAGAAACTGTTTCCCCTATCGAAGAGAATCACTTTGCGATGCGATCATTTGCACAATTAAGGGAAATTAAAGCATTTAACCCATGGGTTAAATGCTTTAAGCATGGGTTATACCCCATGGGTTAAACTCCCCTTTAAGTACGGGTTAAATTAAAGCATTTAACCCATTATTAAAGAAAAAGGGAACACTCTGTCCCTCACGTAACACCTCATAATTTTCACTAAAAGTAATAATTAAAAAAGGTAACAATTTTTTTTTCATTAAGAAATCGCAAATGTATTTGTATTGTACTTTTGCGAAAAATGTCCTTTGTTACTTTTTAAGTTATTACTTTTTAATGAAATGCGGGACAAAATGACAGCTTTTTAATGGAATGGTCCATTAGATATTTTCCCAATCATAACTTTTGAAGCAGGCGCGCAAGCTATTTAAACTTTTTTTTGAGTGCTTTAAATACTGAGTAGAGATAGACGTTTTCAAAAATCTTGAACAAAAATTGACCTTATAAATTTTCTTTTATTTCAATCAAATTTTTCAAATACAGATAAATGGTTTCAATGCGTGCTTTTTCCCACAACTTTTGAAGCCAGTGCAACAATTTAACATAAAACCCTATCTAAAACCATAAACCAATTAGAAATACAAATGTAAATAGTATCGAATATCAATTAACTCAATTAAATAATATTCTAAGATTCGCATGCGTTTCGCACCAACACTCTATTAGCCAAACAAATAACTTTGGTTTGTTCCTGATTTTTAAGCAACTTCAGTTTTTTTTAAGTACTCAGAAAATAAATTCATTTGCAATTATAAACTACTTGAATGGTCATTTGACTTCCGTCCCCTCCCCAATTTTTCTTTTCGTCCTACAGGATATGATAATTTTGACAATTTAAACTCGAGGGTGAAGAAAACTAGTGATTATTGTCCCTCAACAATATTAATTTTGTCACTTTCCTACTTATTGGTCTTTGTGAATTATTTTCATTGTTTGAATTGACTGCGCGATACATTCTAACGCTTCAATATTTAGTAACGATTACTTTTATAAACTTGTTAACGAGAAAATCTGCTGCTTCTGTTTCCAACATATGCTTATTTAAACTTAGAAAAACGGAATTAGAAATTTTTCTCATTACTCTTGTGGCTTCATGAGTAACATTATATTTTTTGTGCTTTACTCCCAAAACTTTTTCACATTCTCGCTCAGTTCTTCACAAATGTACATATTTCAATGGTTGCAATCTTGCCATTAGTTATCATCTCAAAATTCTTAAATTTTATTATGCCTATTTTTTAGTTTATTGTAGTTAAGACTGCGTTGCAATCGTCGCAGTTCACGTCAGAGTGCACTTGCCGGACAAAAAATTCAGCGTAGTCAGAAACATCATTAATATACTGCGTCATGTTAATTGAGATGATTTCTGAATTTTCCAAATCGTCGTCAAAGGAATCGGAAGAAAAGGCTTTCTTTCAAAGCATTTTTGTTACGCTTCAAATTTAATCTTAGCATTTGAAGGTTGTCAAAATCAGCGCAATTTAAAGAACTGAACTCCTTAAATTTCCGTATGAATGAATAATCTTTTTTTCGCACTTCGAAATTGTCCGACGATTATTGTTGAATCCCCCCTCACAACCTGATCGCACTGAAAAGTTTTCAAAGTGATCCTGAGTAAGGTTATAAGTCATTACGCAGTTTAGAACTGGAATTCGGGCACCTACATACTTTTCATATGTTCCCAGCACACTTTTCATAGAAATTAGGAAACTTTAAAATCCAGTTTTTCGAGGACATACTATAACTAATTTTCCATCGCTTGTTTTTAGTGATTTAATATAATGCTCGGCATCTACAATAAATTGCTTAAAATATTCTTAATTTCGACTATGCATGGGATTTTTTTGCCTTTAACAGAAAGATTTCTGTTACTCAGAAAGTCCACTATGTCTTTACTTTTAATAAAATTGGCACCAGCATCGCATTCATCAAACCCTCTTTCGCTAGAAAATCTCAGATTCACATATATAGAGATTTCTCCAATAGGTATAATGAAAATCTTCAGACAATCCTAGACTTTTAACGACGCTTCGCATTGTTATATCACTGCTGCCCGAGAAGAGGGAGACACGATGTCCCTTGATCACGTGATTCTCGGCAGAATCATGATGACCCCACTTTCTCCGGGCGAAATACGCTGCGCTGTAGGAGAAAGGCCTATCTATCCTTTTTAAAGATCTATGTAAAATACCCAGTTTTTGGGTATTTACCCAGGCCTTGGGTAAATACCCGGGTAAATACCCAAAAAATATTTATCTACCCGCTGGGTATTTACCCGATCCACATCACTACGCACAATATGTGTATGTGATTATATGGGCATGTCCATGAAACTAGAGACATCACATTGAAAAAAAAAAAACTTCATTGTATCAGTAATTTTTTTCCTTCATATGAGGTAACAAAGACTATTTTTATAAAAACTAAGCGAAAAAAGTTACAAACACATTTTTTGTAAGTTTTATATGCAAATTTTGACAACACTACTCAGTGCCCATGTGTCGATGCATTAGCGATTCTAAAAGTTAATCTTTTTTTTTCACTTAGGGAATTAATTGCTATACATACAATTTTATTTTTTTATTGAAATGTGGTTTATCTAGAAAGAGATTAGACCAACAGCATACTCTAATGTAACATCAGTCACAAAATTGTATAAAAGTTTGCATTACTTAAACAAACTCAAGTTTATTAAAAGTCAAATTCTCTTCATTTATCATGAAATCTTTAATATTAATCCCTTAAATATTTAGAAATAGTTGAATTTAATTATTTAAAACTTATTTAAAATATGTAACATCAGTCAAAGTAACATCAGTCACATTTCTCTTTTCAACCTCAAACAAATTGCACAAATAGCATTGACTGCTGCAGAAAGGCAGAAAAGGAGGCGATATAAATTAGGAAATAAAGGAAAACATGAAAATTACAAAAAGTAAAACAAAGTAGAAGCTGAAAAGAGCGGATGATAAAAAAGAAATAAATAATTTTTAAAAACCTAGCATAATTACCAGTTAGTTTAAAATAAAATTAAAAAGAGAAATCAGGTGAATAAATAGAACAAGTATAGAACAAATTTAAAGTATTGAAGTCCCAGATTTAAATTAGCAGCTGCATTGCCCCTCTTTAAAATAATGAAACCTTGGGGTAAAATCTATCAGTCATTCAAAGCGCTCTTTGATATATCTTCCCCAAAAAGAAAAAACTGCTGCTGTAAAAATATTTTGGGCATGAAATTTGATAAACAGATACTCCTAGTTCTTCATGCATTTAAAAAAATTTCTACATCATCGATACAGAAATATTTCTGAATGTCACAGTTTCATGCAAATTTCAGAGCTATCACCATCCGGCTTGCACCCATGTTATAAAGAGTTATATTTGAGTAATATGTTTTTTTTCTTTTTAAATTCCGAAGCTGTAGCAGGTTTTAGCAACAACCCCTTTTTTACAGTACAGGAGGGAATCACTTCCAGCAGAACATGTTCCAGAATTGTTGACTGGAAAACGGGTTCTTGAAGAATATGACAAACAATCGTATCACGAGAAGTTAGATGCATTGAAATTGAAAACTGGGATTATTTATTAACTATCAAGATTCAACCAGTAAAACATTGGAAATAGCTTGTGTATGTGGATGAAATTTATTATTCACATGAGAAAGGAATGAAATGTTTGGCGCACTGGATGTAGTATAGGCAAGAAGACTTTTTATTTTACGAAATACATCAAAAATATAACTTTTAAAACTTTATAAATGAAATTTTCTACACTGCAAAAAATAATTGTTGTTTTTATAGTAATATACTGCTTTTTCCTACAGTTTAATACTGCTCTGCAAAATAACAGAGAAAAACTGTAAAAATATTTTAGATTGCGCAAAACGATGCGCAAAAGGTGTTTCTTTCATACGGGAACAGAAACTAATGAATTCAAGATATTGGCAGCCATGTTTTTTGATGATTCGGGTGTGCTGAGGCAGGACTGCTCAACTGTAGTCCAAGTTAAAGGTAAGTGCTGGTTATATTATTCATTCCCTTTTCCTCAAAATACAGTTTTCTTTATCATCGAGAATGTATGTAAAATAATAGTTTATTTTGAAATCGCAATTCGTATCCCAATATTCGTTGATGCTGACTTTGCAATTTCGTATAGTTGCTAAGTTGTAGCGATTACTTTCTAGCAAAAATCCGAGTAGTTAAGGTGATTCTGAATATTTTACTGCACGTGTGATAGTTTTTAAACATTTTCTGAAACTCAAATTTTATTTAAAAATAAATCAATTCCTTTCTTGATCGTATTTAAAGTTATTAGAACATTAAACTTTGTGTACGATTACATTTTGTGTTATATACTATGTCCGTACTTAAAATTTAAATTTTTATGTTCTCTAGTGAATTTTTAGCATATCGCGATTGACTTCTTTCTTCTGTTTTTTTTTCTTTCTTATGTTCAGTTTTAAATTCTTTAACATTTTGCATTTAACCATTTTATTGAAAAACTTTACGTTATAGCGTCAGTAGCTTTTATATTCTGTACGTAATTCGATGAATAAAATGTAAATAAATGAAATAACAACGTGACAGAGAGACATGCAAACAGTATACAATTTACTGATATTTTTTGTTGAAGAATTTGACACTGTGGAAATACAATACTCTGATGTCTCAACGACTCAAAATTCTCTGAAATCTGGAGCCAGCTTTCATATTTATCGGTCGAAAGTAAAATAATAATAATTAAAAAAATCATCAATAAAGAACTCAAAAAAAAAAATAAATAAATAAATAAATTAAAAAACTTAAAAAATAAGCATCTTAAAATACAAACACGAAACCCTTGTGTTTTAAAAGTTTTATATTTGCGTCAGCAGGAAATTAAAGTTTTACTTCAGGAAAATTGCACTAGTACCATTGAAACTTGTGAACGTAAAAATAATTTTAGAAACTATATTTAAAGGCACTCGATTGGAGGTCACGGGAAGTCTCTATGACCTCCCCAAAAATGCCATATTGGGAAAATTTTGTCTGGCTATTCGGCAAATTTGGGGACATAATTGTAATGTTGCAATTTTTAAATTTTCGAATGACCAAATTTCATTAGATATTGTACTTAATTGTGCGTACTTAATGTGTGCATTCACCAGTATTTTATTAATCGGCAAATATTTAAGTTCCATTTGGCAAATTGAGATTATACGTCTTCCCAGCATATTTAAGTTCAGGCCGTGCCTGGCTATATTTTAAAATTTTCGGCTTTTCATTTCTGATCTGGCAGTGTTTCGTTCTCGTCAAAATTACAGCTTTTAAATTTAAAGTAGAATATTTACATTATTATGCATTGTTTGTCATATTTTATACGCTTTGAAGGACATGCTCATTTAGAAAAGTAGATGCTCGAGAACTACAGTAGAATTTGAAACTCTTATAACCTTGAAACTCATCAGTTTCCTTACATTTTAACTTTTAGAACACTTTGAGTCTTAAATTTTGGCATCAACATGTTCAGGATGAAGACAAAAAATATATTATAAATAATGAAAAGTGTGATTCTGTACTTCACTGTCTTTCACTGCTTATCAAAAGTAAAAATATGTCAGATTGTTATCCGTGTAAAATGAAAAAATCGGAGAATTTCGTTTAAACCTGTAACGGAGATTCAAGCCAACGCCCGGTAAGATCTTTTGCATTTGAATACGATGGGTTCCTTAGCAGTTGAGTTCTTTAAAGGGGGGGGGGGAATTATTTTCACAATAATAGACGATTTTTCGAGAAACTCTCCAGTTTATTTCTTTAAGAAGAAAAGTGAGGTTTAAGAACACTTTGTCAGGTTTCAAAAGATAAGAGAGATTTGTGGCAAAGCTCCGATAACGGAAAGGAATTTCTGAACTCCCGGTTTGAAATTTACCTTAGCGACCAAAGCATAAGAATCGAAAAAACCAACAAATCCTCTAGTTAACAAAGTAGCGCATAGAACACTATAAGTTAACATTAATGAATGGAAACTTTTAAATGAATCGAATGTGCCTCAGCAGTTTTGAGCCGAAGCAGCTATGTACTTCCACTGCTTACGGACTAGAGCGGTTTTCAAAGGAAAAACCAAACCCTTTTTTGAGCTTTTTGGGGGAAGAAAGATATCTATTAAACAAAACCTATTTTGAGCTATTTGGGACGAAGAAAGCCATCTATTAAACACTCCCGGGGTTTTTTTGGCTGCATTTCGTATATTGGACTTCCAAAACAGAAAGTAAACAAATTTGATATGAGAACTCAACAAGGAGTCATGGTAGGATATGCGTTTCATACGAAAGGTTACAGAATTTGGGATCTCAAAAATCGCGAAGTGACAGAAACGCTGAATGTTAAATTCGATGAAAATAAATTCTGGGCGACCCCCCCCCCCCCCCCCCCAGGAACGAGAAACAGAGGGACACAGTTTTATTTCACTACTGAGTAAATCTGAAGTAGAAGAAGAATATCCTGAAAATCATAAAAAAGCATGTTGACAATTAAATGGGGTTAAAGAAAGTCCACGGCAAAATAAAGAATGCAGGGATAAGTATTATTCTATTAACACGACGGTTCTAAAGTCCGAATCGTGAAGCCGAGGTTTATTGTTCTGAAAATAACATTGAATATGACACAAAATATTTTAATTTCACTTGTGATGATAATTCAAGAAAAGTATAGGATTTTTATGAAGATAGGGGGGATAATTCAAGTATGCTAGAAGCTAACATTTCCGAGATTTAAAATTGGCAAAACGGAATGGCTCAAGAAATTCAGGTGATACGAGAAAAAAACGTTCACGTATTGGTTCCACTGAATGAAAGTTTTGGAAAGAAAAAAGGATACAGATGTTTTTTTTAAATTTAAAAACAAATGAGCAGAATGAAATAATGCGCTTCAAGACCAGACTGGTAATTTTAAATACCCACCAGGTGGGGGGGGGGGGGTACTTTTCTCAAGTGTTCTCTCTAGTAATTTCCTTTCCTTTGATTGAAGCTTTCTTTTGAATTTTTGTGTATAAGCTACATTGAGTCCATGTAGATGTTTGCAATGCGTATCTATATGCGGATGTAAAAGAGGAGATTTGTGAGACAACCTGAAAGGTTTGTCCATCCCTGAAATCTAAATCTTGTCTGTAAATTGAATAAATCATTGTCATTCTGATACAGATTACGCCTCGAATCACGACGATCGGATTTCAATGGGGGGGGGATGGAAGCGGAGTATATTTCAATTAGTGAATAATCTAAGGAAGTGGGTTTAAAGGAATTTTAAATCAATTGGCTACGAAAAGAGTTCGGAATTTTAGATTGTCGCAGTACAGAGTACTATTAATCAATCTAGTTGCAATCGATTTTTCTAGTTCTGCAATAGGAAATTGCAGAACTAAGCAGATTGATATGGGGTACTATTTCCTAAGGAATTTGATTGATAAAAATGAATTTGGAATACAATTTGTTGAAACTAAAAATAATGTAGCTGATTGTTTTACAAAACCTTTCTCTAGGGAAAATTTACATAAAGCTTGAACTGCAATGACATTATTTTCTAGAGTTTTTTTTTTCTTTTTCTGAAATGTTTTAATTATTCCATTATGTTTAACTTACAATTTGTGCACACAAACGGAATGCCCTGTAATATATTTCTATTTTTTTTATTCATGTCTTAATTTCATTCTAGCCGCCTGAATTTCCTTCATCTAAATTTATTCACTAATGCAATATTATTTATATGAGTTTAGTGGTATGCAAATGTAAAGAACTACGTAACTTGTGACCAGAATTGAATGATGGTCTCATTTTATCAAGATGGCAGTTCGTGGTTGTGTTCCGCTTGGAATTTCAAAGAAGCCTCTAGTCTGAACGATGTTGCGATGATGCACTTAGCGACATGAATGCCGGTATTGGAAGTTTATAAGTACCTTTTTCATTTATATTTTTATGTTTTAGGATGTAATTTGTAATCACAAATGCTTTTGAGTTTTAGAGCGTTCTTAGCCACTAAAGCCTATCCTACGGTCTGTGTGCCATATTGGGCCTCTAAAGCTGATTTTTGTGTGCTTGTTGTCAGGTTTTATGTTACAATCAAGAACTATGTATTGGAACAAGATAAACTAAATTTTTTTCATTTAAATGTGATGGATCATACAATTCATTTACGTCTGGGTTTTTTAAACTTGTAATTCAATATTGGCTTTTATGGGTAGTTGAATATTATCATTTCAAGAATCACCGGAATGTAGAAATTTCTGTTGCTAGTGCTAAATTAAACGTAATTTATTTCATTATTTATTTATTTTTCATTTTTATTTTCCAGTAAATTTTAGAGCACTGATTCTTTGTTTTTACATGTTATTAAAATTGAAGGAACCAAATCAGAATGTTAAGTACTTTATTATTTATTGTACGTATGTTTGTAAAAATTTAAAGGAACAAAATTTAAAGTCAACTTCATAATGAGAGCAACAATAAAGATTAGAGTTTAAAGTACGATGTATTACAGCGTATGAAACTTTCTTCGTATATTCAGACTTGTGACACTTATCAAACAAAATTATAGATTATTTTTATTATAATGCAAATAAAAAGCAGTTATTTTGCAAATGTGAGCATATTTAAATTTACAGTTAAAAGAGGTGCGGTCCTCTGTCAAGTATTTCCAAGAAGGGTAGCATTGTTTACAACAAGGACGGCGGGCCAAATGTGGACTTACAATTTCTTAATGATTAGAACTGGCAGTATCAGATTTAATCTATTTTTTGACATGTTTTTCGATTTATTCTTTTGTTAAAAACTTTCAACTTTTCTGATCGATTTTCACTTTTTACTGAATTGACTTTAACTAAGCCATCTTGATTTTGGAAATATAGAATTTTTTCTTCCGGGTTTCAGATAAATTCTGAAAAACTTGAAGATAAATTGTCTAAATCCTATCAAAAGAAGTAGCACTTAAAAAAAAAGTCGCTGGTGGATTAAATGGGGACATCGATAGCTGTTCAAAACGGGGGGGGGGGGGGGGGCGTCCACATTTTGAAAGACATAAAATATAAATGAAACATCTTAAATTATGCTTAAATGTTAAGACAGATATAAGATAGAATGCTCTTACGGTATTATTTTATTTCAACTCAAATGATTTTTTTATGCAATTCCTTCCCACATAGCACAGTCACATCTCAGCAACGTAGCAAATACGTCGCACTGCGACGTTTCTAACGTCTCGGGCACGTCACGGCACATTCCGAAACGTCCCAGAGATGTTCTGGCAACGTGGAATTGTCCGACTTCAGTTACGTCGCAATGCGACGTGTATGGTTCGTCGCAATGTGATGTTGTCGTCGCATTGTGACAGCCCAGAGACGTTCTGGAGACGTGGAATTGTCCAACTTCAGTTATGTCGCAATGCGACATGTATGGGTTGTCGCAATGCGACAGCCCAGAGACGTTCTAGAGACGTGGAATTGTCCAACTTCAGTTACGTCGCAATGTGACATGTATGGGTTGTCGCAATGCGACAGCCCAGAGACGTTCTGGAGACTTGGAATTGTCCAACTTCAGTTACGTCACAATGCGACATGCATGGGTTGTCGCAATGCGACAGCCCAGAGACATTCTGGAGATGTGGAATTGTCCAACTTCAGTTACGTCACAATGCGACATGTATGGGCGACATGTATAAAATATATGAAAAAAAATATTTTAAAAAATTGTAAGTAAAATATTTCATATTAAGTGCAGAAATCTAAATAATTATTTTACATCACACATTGTTTCATATTCAGATTTCTAATAATGGGCAGCTGTCAAAGAAAAAGAATATGAAGCTGGTATCAGTTGAACATAGCTCGAGCTGTTAACAAGTGTTGGAATGGAATATAAGTTTAAAAAAAAGAAAAAGAAAAAAAAAACATCTACGGTTTTCAGTGCTACTATAGCAACTCGGGGAGGGGGGGGGGGGGCTAAAAGAGGCTAGATGCAGTATTCATTGTTTTAAATGAATACCTCAATATTTCCCAATTGGTTGTCTTAAACGTCGACCTTGCTCCATTTTCTAAAAAAATAATTCTCTACAGCATCCTAATTATTGCTTTGAAGTAAACATATTGCAATCCAATAATCTGTAGCCTATTATAAGAAGAAACTAGTTTCAAGTTTTACTGATCACTTCAGTTATCCGATCGAAAAAAATAAATATTACTCTTAATCAACGGTCTCCTATATATTACAAAATCCTTCAAAACTACCGAAAGTTAGAAGGATTTTTTTGAATTGTATTACAGAAACCATTCTTGACATTGAAGATAAAATGTAAGATTATGTTCTTTCTTTTTTCTTTTTTGAGTTCTTATGTAAAGTATTCAGATTAGGTCTATTTTAATTAGACACTAATAAACCACCGTTTCAATTGCGTAGTTTCCAAATTGCTGCACAGCAGTTTTTTTCTCTCCTTAAAACAACATATTTGGCGCTTAACTGGTTCCTGAAATAAACGATACAATTACAATTTAGGTATATGTTAAGCGGTTTAAAAATAAAAGCAACTTCCCAGGGCAATCTTAATTTCAGATCATTCAGATTCATAATTTTAATCATTTTAGGGCGTATTTTTATACCTACGTAATTAGATTTTTTCATGAATGTTTTTTGGTGTCCACAAGTTTTATGAGATTCTAACAATTTTTATTTTGACAGATGCTTTCATGATATAAGGCCTAATGATGGCACCTAAGTCGGCAAAGATGTCACAAAGAAGAATCAAGTTTGTAATATAAAAATGTTGATCTTGAAAAAATTAGCATTCGGTTTTAAATGAATTTCTGCAATTTCACTGTAAAAACTACTAATCGATATTTATAGGTGATGTATACGAAATAAAATAATTTGGCCATTTTTAATGGTGTGAATGTTTCATTTTTTCTCATGAAAACAGTATAACATAATATAAAGTTAAAAATTGGTTTTACTACTCCAAAAATTATATAACTTTAATACTAGTACTCATAAACCTGCAGATTTTCTTATACCGAGTAAAAAATTGTTTCTGTTTAGTAGCTCTGGAATTTTAAAACGTCACATATTTATAGTTTTCATCTATGTAAACTTTAAAAGATTAATAAGATAAAGTATTATCTAATCTATAATAATCAGTTTAGAATAAAAACCATTCTGTGCAGTCTAAATGCTGTATACTGCACATATGGTGTGAAATAAAATTAGTTTGTTACTAATATTTCTCAAATAAAGTAGATCCAAATGCAACTTATAACATTAAAAAAAGAAGAAAACCATGAAAATATTCTGTTTTACCATAAAAGAAAAATAAATGCACATAATTGCATGCATAAAGTTAAAATAAACTTAAAGGTTTAATGGATTGCATATTGCAAAACATTTCCCACGTTATGATGCACATTTTAGCATTAAAATAATGAAAAAAGTACTTTTAGTGAAGATACAATGTAGTATTTTCAGTTATATATAAAAAACTTTCTCGTTTTTACTACCTTCATGGATCAAAAAGTTTTGTATTATGAAAAAGCTATAACTGTTCTTGAAATCAAGTTTCAGACCATATTTTGCAATTTCCTTCTATTTGTAAATTTTTAAGTCTGCAATTGAGCTAAAAGTTTTTTGTAGAAATGAAAAAGCAGCACTTTTTCTTCTTTAACAGGTGTTTATAAAATATTGAGATGGGGCATTGATTTATTTTGTGTACAAGGAAATTAATATCAATAAAACACATATTTAGCAGCAGTTAACTATTTTTATGTAAAAGTGTTTTATATTTCTTTATTTGTCGCTTTTCATAGCCTAAAACATTATTTTTGTTGTTGAAAAACTTTAGAAAAGGAACAGATTTCGTATGTAGGCTGATTTCTACAACGTACATACAGAATCGAATGCTTTACTTTTCTATATTGTTCTTCAGCTGTAAAAGCAGTGATTTCGACTATGAAAAGAGACAACGATAGGGTGAAAAACCCTTTTGCATAAAAATTGATAACTTTATTTTATGGTTTACTGCTGTTAATTTTACTGTACAAATCATTTATAAAACCGTATACTACTGCTGCTTTTATGGCGCAATTCAGTTGATTCCGCAGCATAATACTGCTAACTTTACAGTTTGATACTGTTAATTTTGCAGGGCAATTCCGTTACAAAACAGTATATTATTGTTAATTTTACATATTATCTCTGTTAAATTTACAGGTCAAGTCATTCCTAAAACAGTATATTACTGCTAATTTTACAGTTTGATACTGAAAGTTTTACAGGGCAGTTCTATTAAAAAGCAGTATATTACTGCTAATTTTACAGTTTGATACTGTAAGTTTTACAGGGCAGTTCTATTGAAAAGCAGTACATTACTGCTAATTTTACAGTTAATCATTGTTAATTTCACAGGACAACTCCATTAAAAGACAGTATATTACTGCTAATTTTACAGTTTATCGCTGTAAATTTCACAGTAAAAGTCTGTTATAAAACAGTATATTACTGCAAATTTTATAGTTTAGAATTGTAATTTTTGCAGTTTTTCTTTGGAATGTGAGCTGCCAGTATTTTACTGTAAAAACAAATTTTTTTTTTTTTGCAGTGTAGTATTTTAAATACAATTTTACAATTTTAAATGCTAATTTTATTTTCAAGGAGAAATAATTCATAATTACAGCAATTTATTGTAAATGTAACATCGGTCACAAAATCTTTGTATCATCAGTCACGCGTAGTAAATAATTTTTATACTTTTAGTTTTTAAGTTATTTCAATGAAACAAAATGTTTTCATCAAGTCTAAAATCTCTATTTTAAGGGGAACAAATCTGTTTAGATTTTACATTATTAGCTTGAAGATAGTTTCAAATTATATACAAGTCACTTTTCTCAATGTCTCTTCTGCGTAACATCGGTCATGTTTTTTTATTGCCCTTAATTTCATACAAATTTTTTTTCTCAACTCTGAAAACAAGTGTGGGGGTAGTGATGTACCATATCGTGATATTTTAGATCAATTTCAGAAGAAACAAAATTTAATTTCAAGACAGTGCTGAAGTTATAAGTTAAAAGTAAAGTCAAATTGTAACGTCAGTCACCGTGGACAGACCCATATGCATAATATGTCATAATATGAAACTTTTTGAAGCTTGAGGGTATACGCTATATGTATAAAAAATGTTTGAGAGCATATGGCGTACATAAAGTATATCCTATGGGAACACCACAGATCACAATAGACTTTGTTCTAAACCTAATCTGAGAAAGCAACTTTGATCCATAAAGTTTGATATTAGGGCCACCACTCATATCATGAATAGTAAAACCTAAAAATCTTGTTCGAAACGGGTTACAGATTTAAAGAGAAATTTTGTGTACATTTTGAAATTACTTTTTTTCAAAAAGTCAAAAAAAAAATATTTTTTTTTCATGAAAAAAAAAGCATTTTCATTGAAAATAAACCATTCCTATATGTTGCATTCAAACTATGCTATTGAGGAAAACGTTGGGGTGAACGAAAGCAATGAGCTCGTGAAGCGGATTTCCCACTTCTCTTGTTCACACTTGTCATCAAACAAATATTGGAGAAAAAGGAATCATATTCACAACAATCAAACTACAAGGTCCGGGTATTAATTTTCACTGGACTGACGTAAGTGTAGAGAACGAAAATGGCACTAATGATTGCATATTGAAGAGCGTTTTCTTGCGCATGCGCAGTGCAATCGGCTTCATTCCAAAGTAAGTGGTTCTCGTGAAAAGGGCGCATGAAAACGTAGATCTCAAATTCTTCTCGTCAAAGTGAAAATGGAGCAAAGAATCAACATTAAATTTTGCTTCAAATTGGGCAAGACAGCTGCAGAAACATACAAAATGTTGAAACAAGTTTACAGCGAGTAAGCGTTATCCCGCTCAATAACTTTTGAATGGTTTAAACACTTCGAAAGCGTCGATGAGGATTCACACATAGGTCGGCCGCAGTCCGTACGCACGCTGGAAGTTCGCATTAGGGGTGACAACAGGAATTGAGGCGCTACGTTTTAATGCGCCTTTTCTACGAGAACCACTTACTTCAGACTGACGCCAATTGCACTGCAAACGCTCTTCAATATGCAATCATTAGCGCCATCTTCCGGCTTTTCGTTCTCCTGCAGTTACGTCAGTCCTGGAAATTAAAAGCTGGACCTTGTATTTTATTGTTCCACGCAATGACACATTTTTAAAAGATGGGCAGCCACTTTGTGCTTCCTCCCGAATCGCCGTCAAGAAATATTTCGTAGAATGTTATCCCGCTATTCGGTCATGATTGTATCATCATTACTAGACGACTGCCTATATTCTTATGGCCTCAGGCTCTCTCTAGCATCTGCGCAGTAGGCGATTGCGGAAAGCCCCATTACGCAATCATGGAAATCTCAATTATAAATCATGGAATCCCTTGCAAGCGTTACGCAACCTAAACTCGAGGAGCAGATAATTTCCTACCGCACGGGAACGCAATCCGAATGGAACTGTTTGCGTGTTGTTAAGCGATAGCGATCAGGAGCCTCTACTTTCAGAAAAAATTGTCCTCTACTTAGCCGCTACTCTTTAAAAAATAAGTTACCGAAGTATTTCTGTTAAGAAATTATAAAAGATCAAAGTTTTTATTTTTATTTAAGCACAATAACAATAGGGTGGTTTCCTTCAGTCAAAAATACTACTTTTAGTCATTGAAATGGATAGAATGAGCAAATAAATAAATAAATAAATAAATAAATAAAAAAATAAATAAATAACATGGACCCAGAAAATACTAAAATTAATTTTTTTAAATGTCCGATTTTTCAAACAAGGCTTGGTCTTTATAACGTCACAAATCATGCACTTTGGCCGCATCTTTCTACTACGTTTTCACGTTATGATAATGAAGCAGAGAATTAAAATTGCTCTCTACGTTTGCTACCAACCGTATCGTTTCCAATACACGTGAGTAAAGATGCGAATTAAATATTTTGGACCGTGAAGCAACACTGAATGGCATATCATCATTTGTGATGTCATCAGCAGAAGCGTTAAACGATGAAAGAGCATCGATTTAAGTAATTTTTTTATAAATTTTAATTTTAAGAAATTATTTAAAAAATGGTCGGGTTCTATGTTTTTAAGTATGCTCTTTCCGAAAAAAAAAATACTTTTAAAATTTTGGAAACGACCCCATTATTATCATTTAAAATATTGAGTAATTGCGCTACGTATCACAAGCAAAGGCTTTCCTTGTATGCTGTGAGGCTTTCTGTAAGTTAAGTGACACTTAACGGAAATTTTTGCGTGTCACAAGCCAATAACCATGAAAAAACTTGCCATTTATTTAATGAAATGCTTCAAGTTTTGTGAAGAAGCGTAAAATAATTATACATCTATGCTATTAAAATCTGTGTGTGTTGTGCGTTTGTCTATCTGTGTGTCTTTAACTCTATTTTATAAAGTATGTCAATGTCTACCTGGTCGATCATGGTACGTTAAATACAGGATATCCAGAGAAAGCCATTTTGCTTTGTCTCACGAACCGGAGACATAAAGTGATAAATATACCATTAAAATAATCAATTGTCACTCTGGTTTGCATCAAAAGTGGTGGAGGCGGTGTACACCAACCCGCCGAAGCGATCTACCATAGGCTGCGAGAAAGTAGGTGAACTGGGGCTGGCGAACGAAACGAGCAGGGTGTGGAGCCCAAGTGATATATTTTGTGAGATTTCCAGTTTTTTAGGATTTCGGATGGTGCAAAATATTTTTTTCTACTCTTCTATTTATTGTTGACTTCTTAATTGAACCAAAATTATTTTGTAAAACTCAATCACATTTCATCTTTACTTAGAAAAACTCCAGATTTTGCCGTTTATTTCATTTCAACTGTAAATTATTTGTATTGTATTATTATTCAAAACGAACCTTCGAAACTCTATGATGCACAATTACCCTATAAATTATAAAATTTCCTCTATCAAAGCCCAAAAAACATAATTCCTTTTCTCTAAGAAAAAATACAATATTTGTTTTGCGTAATAATGGGGTCTTTTCCAAAATTTTAAATGTATTTTTTTTTCAAATAGCATGCTTAAAAACATTAAATTTGACCATTTTTTAAAAATTTGACAAAGTTTACAATTTTTTAAAAATTATTTTAATCGGTGCGCTTCATTGTATATGCTTCTGCCGATGACATCACAAATGATAAAACACCATTCACCGAAGCCATTCACAGAGTGTAATATTTAATTGGCATATTTACTCACGTGTACTGGCAACGATATGGTTGATAGCAAGCGTAGAGCGCAATATTTAATTCTCTTCTTGATTATCATAACGTGGAAATGCGGTTTACAGATGCGGCAAAGTATATCATTTGTAACGTCATAAAGACTACGCCTTGCTTTCAACATCGGACATTTAAAAAATGAATTAAAAATTAAATGTTGGGAAAATAAAAGTTTTTTCTCGCTCCATGGTATTTTTTTTTTTTTTTTTGAGAAATCACGATTGCTTATTGTTCTCACTTGACAGTCCTTGATGTTCCGGTTCCTTTTTCAGCTTGGACCAGGTCTGCAGCACCACCGTCCACCGGCGGCGGCACGGCTGGTCCTGAGCACTGTCCCCCGGAATCCACTTTTGCTGGGCGGTGGCGTCCATGTCCTACATACGCATGCGCATACACAGTCGCCTACGCGCGCACGCCTTTACACACATACACACGCCTACGTGCACACACGTAAGCCTACACACACACGTACACAACTATATACACGTAAGCACCCAGGAGGAGGGACATGCTTGGGCAGGGGAGCCATTTCTGGAAACAATAACTCTAACCAGTAGAGTCTTGTCGCAACTCGTGATTGCGAAAAACATAATTTAAATTCAAAGTTTCGGAATTCAAATTAGAGTTTTTATTTATTTATTTATTTATTTTTTTTGCTTATTCTATCAATTTCAATGACTGAAAGCAGGAATTTTGACTGAAGGACACAACCCCAATGTAGTGCACATCTGAATAAAAAAGGGCTGAGTTTTTATCCAGTGTCTGATAAGGGGAAGACAGTACGTCACAAAAAGTAAATCTTACTAGGGAAGCAAAAAACGCCTGGCTATAAATATCGAGGACTAGAACCAAATGCCATCTTCCGTCGCTCGTAGAAACTAAATCATTTTGACCATTGGCTTTAGTCCAGTCAATGAGTGCTCAAAACAGGGGTGTAGCGTGCATGGAATATGCGATAATTTTTGACTTCAGAATATTGTTGGGGGTAGTTAGTAAGTAAACATACTAAAAGTCCCCGACCCTAGGGGTTGAGCTACAGGTGGGAGGGAGGGGGGAAGACAATTTTGGGCTTTTCGAAAAAATGTCGGAAACGGTGGAAAAAATGCGTTTAAAATAAAAATTCAAGCTAAATAAATTTATTATGAAACTGTTTCTACACATATGTGTCAAATTTCCAATAATTTTCCGGGTATACGTTATGAGAAATCGATGATTTTCGGAAAAATTCTCTCTTTTTGTGAAACATTTGTTCCTAGTGCCTCCCAGGATAAGTATTCATGAAAATTGTTAAAGACAAAGTTATAGAGCTTTAAATTTCCTTCAATTTGATATGCTACTTTGTTATATTTTATTCAACCAATCAAAAGTTACAGAATTTCAAACACGCACTTTCATGGCAAAAAATGGAACACTTGCCGTTCACAAATTTCAAACCGACTCGAAAGGATCGCGCACTTCCTCTTTCTTCAATGAATTCGACAATCCTGATGAACAATAAAGAAGTATTTGTGGATTACTACACCACAAATGATGTTTAAGGGTTGGGGGAGGGGGGTCGTAAAATTAAAATTATGACTTTGTGATAAGGGGGAGGGAAAGAGTAAGAATTGTGACATCAAGCATTTTTTAATACGAATATGTTTGTGGTAAGTAGCTTGTAAAACAAACTTTGTATGGGGGGGGGGGGGACAGGGTTAAAAATGTTGAAAAAAAATGTGACGTTATTTATGGACAGTCCTTTACCAAGGAAGCCAACGAAGATTTGCCAAATAACGTATATGCAGTATGAATTGGTGGACTGAGGATGTGCAGAAAGTCAGCACTATACATACTGTTTAAGGAAATTGATAATGACATTGATTAAGTTTGAATTTTTTGTTACTGAGGATACCTAGTTTACAAAACTGTAAGGCAAAAAGAGAGGACTGTATAAACCATATGGACATCAACGTCAGTTAGAAAATTGAAACGACGGTCAAACAAGAAGGTTTCTGTCCAACTTTCATAATAACAGTCAGATGACAAATCCGCTAATGATGATGCTGTTGAAAAACAAGACAAATACGCTCCGAGCTTTAGGTGATGTTGACGTTGAGATTGCGAAGACGGATCAGATCAATCGGTAGCTAACATTTGAGAGGAAGTCCTCCTGGTTATCCTCTTGATAGCCAAATCCCCAACTGATCACAACATTCTGCCAGAAATTTAAAATCATACAATATGTATCTAAGGTATATATCAACAGTTCTTCTTCCCCTGAATCCATTGAGGCTGCTGGGGTCAGATCTGTCTCTCATGGTATGGTGCTCTAGCCACAGAAAAGTCCCTCAATGAGTTGCGTCACAGATCATTTATCAAAGTAACTGCAAACATCAAGACTGATCTCTAACTCTGCCGTACCACCAAGTTAACCGGTAGCTAGGAACTTAATGGTGAAGTACCGGATTGGGGATTTGGGAAAGGAGGAATGGCTAACTCGTGCTGTAACTCTCGGAATCGGATGTTGCTTCTGACGGAATCTGGAAGATGATTTTGACAGATTGCTTTTCTACAAGTGACCAGGAGGTCACTTGTTGAAAATCATCGTTAGACTACTCTGTCGTAAGCTTCCATTGCAAGGGCAGTTGCAACAACGGAATCAAAATATTTATCCAGGACGAAGGGGACGACGATTGCATCAATACATTACCAATTTCTAAGAACAACTTTTCCACTGCTGGTGACATGACCCTTCCGCCTCAGAATATAACCAAGATGTCACCTTAAAGATGATATTTTCATTTTCTAATTACTGTCAGTCCATATTCCATATAAAGACTTTCAAAATATGATTTAACTAGCAAAAATACCCGGCGTTGCCTGGGTCAGTAATAATTATGAGAAAAAATCGTTAATTGCTTTTGTTTTCTGGTTTAAGTGAAAAGAATTTAAAACACATCTTTTTGACGCGATTAAAAATCGAGTTTCTTCCTTACCCATAAAAGTAAAATAGCAATAAGTATAAAGAACAAAATAGTATTGATTTAGAAACGAAAGCACTATATTTAAGCATATACAAATTTCCAAAACATGAAATTATTCTTCTCATGTTTAAAAAGATTAATCTGTTGATACTTTTTTTTTTAAACATGGAGTCTAAAACCTTCTCTGTATTGCTATTGAAGTTGCTCGTAATCCCCTTATACTTGCTTTGGTTATTTTGGGAAATTTCAATCATTGTGGGCTCTTGGTGCGATTTTACCGAATTTGCGGGAATCGTTTTGGGATACCTTCGATGACGCTCCCTCCTTCTTTCCTTACTTTGTAGAACAATATATTAATTTTCGTTACAAAGATATTATCGCCAGGTGCTGAGATACTTTTGGCCACCATAAAATGGCGCTAAAGAGTTTCATCCGAAATGTTTCCAAAATAAGTAGTAAAATTTGACGATTGTTTGAAATTGTGCAAAAAGGAAAATTAATGGAAGTATTTGTGCTGTTTATGGATTTGCCTAATTTAGTTGCTGGATTATTTAACACAGTAAAAAAAGTTTTTTAAAGATTCTTTGATTGGCGATATTTTGTTTACATGGTGAAAGCTGAGAAACATTATGACGTAGTCCTCGGCTTCAAAAACAGCGACGTTGAAAAAAACTGCCAAATGCATCAGCTACGGAAATCTTTCTGCAAAAATTTAGGCGATCTGCTGGTTGATTGGATAATGAGTAAGTGTTCAATCAGCATAAATAATAATAAAAACCATTAATCACATTAAAGTTCCGTTTAAATGGAAAATTATCAGCCAAATCATATTATTTGCCAATCTTGTGCAAAAATCTTACTTCAAGATTTGACTTGAGAAAAGCCTTGAACAGTCACGAAAAGCAAAGATAGTCAACAATACAACAATATTGTCGCTATCGACAGGGAGTTGAGATGATACACTAAATACTGTATTGAGTTTAGGAAAGCCTTCGAACATGGAACTAAAAAGCTCATAACTCGTTTTTTATTCTACTTAGAAATTTCGAATAGGTGCCATCTTCAGCAGAAAAATCAGAGCTTTCGATGGACATATAATGTAAATATGTGCAAGTATTTTTTCATCGCTATATTAGAGAATTTATACGAAAAATGTATTTTATTGCTCCCCTAAGGGGGTTTTGCCCCCCATAACGGGACGAAAACTACCCTATGTGTTATTCTGATGCATAAGCTATATTATTGTAAAGTTTCATCAAAATCCGTTCAGTAGTTTTTGCGTGAAAGAGTAACAAACATCCATACATCCATACAAACTTTCGCATATATAATAGTAGTAAGATAATAATGTAATAAAAACTATAATTACCAAAAGGTGCTACCGGTCAGCTACATTTACCTTATTTCTATTACTAAAATTTTCATTATCCTGCTATAGCGTCAGATATCCATATCAATAAGAGTAACGAAACTGAGTACATGCTAGAACTTCATAGTTTTTGATTGCTTGTCAGCTGGGTGTCGTTATGATTAGGCATAGGCTTCGTATTATCTTTGATATCAGGTTTGAATTTGCAGTTCAAGTGTTCAGCCGGTGGATTTTCAAGACACAGAAAACCGTCAGGGTCCTTGCCACATGATTGCTGCACAAGATCCCTTGAGCGCCTACTTGGCACAGACAATCTGAGACAAAAATAAAGAGATTTTTTCCCCCCGAAAAGTATTGACTTTTAAGAAAGTATACCTAAAAAACCACTGGAAATGTGACATATATGTAGAAAAACAATTTCAAAATAAATTTAGTTAAATTTCACTTTTATTCGGAACACATTTTTCCTACCGTTTCCGAGTTATAATCGAAAACCACAAAATTTGGCTCCCCCTTCCCACATTTGACACCCCTCCCCCCTAGGGTCGGAGACTTTCAGTGTGTTTACTTATTAATTACTTCTAACAAATTTTCTTACTGAGGAGATGCTGGCTTTCTACACTTTCTTTGTTCACTTTCGTTAAATAATGCAATGGGTATGGAGCTAATTCATTCTGCATAAGCATACTTCTGCAAATCTTCTTCCGATTTCTTGGTAAGAGGCTGTTCATTAAATGATGTTACACTTTTTCTCAACATTTTGCCCTCCTCCCCCATTTGTCACACAAGTTACTTTTCATAAACTAATTTTTATAAACATATTCGTTTTAAAAAATGCTTGATGTCACACTTCTTACTGTTTCCCTCCCCCTTGTCACAAAGTCATAATTTTACGCCCCCCCCCCAACCCTTAAACATCATTTGTAGTGTAGTAATCCGCAAATACTTCTTTATTGGTTCATCAGGATTGTCGAATTCATTGAAGAAAGAGGAAGTGCGCGATCCTTTCGAGTCGGTTTGAAATTTGTGAACGGCAAGTGTTCCATTCTTTTGCCATGAAAGTGCGTGTTTGAAATTCTGTAACTTTTGATTGGTTGAATAAAATATAACAAAGTAGCATATCAAATTGAAGGAAATTTAAAGCTCTATAACTTTGGTCATTAACAATTAATGAATACTTATCCTGGGAGGCACTAGGAACAAATGTTTCGCAAAAAGAGAGAATTTTTTCCGAAAATCATCGATTTTTTCATAACGTATACCCGGAAAATTATTGGAAATTTGACACATATGTGTAGAAACAGTTTCATAATAAATTTATTTAGCTTGAATTTTTATTTTAAACGCATTTTTTTCCACCGTTTCCGACATTTTTTTCGAAAAAACCTAAAATTTTCTTCCCCCCCTCCCTCCCACCTTTAGCTCACCCCCCAGGGTCGGGGACTTTTAGTATGTTTACATTACTAACTACCATCAACAATATTCTGAAGTCAAAAATTATCGCATATTCCATGCACGCTACACCCCTGTTTTGAGCACTCATTGACTGGACTATTTACTATTTATTCCATTACATTGGCTTGAGCGTTAAATGTTATTTCCGTGAGGGGGGGGGGGGGGAATTAATTTGAATTTTGACATCTTGAATTCAAATGATGTTTTTCGCAATCACAAGTGTGTGTATGTAGGCGTGTGTGTTTGTGTGTGGGGGGTATGTGTGTATGTGTGTGTGGGCCATGTGTATGTGTGTGTAGGCATATGTGTTTGTGTCAGTGTGCAGGCATGAATGCGTGGGTAGTTGCGTGTATGTGTGTGTATGTGTGCGTGCGTGCGTGTGTGTGTGTAGTTGCGTATGTATGCGCGTGTGTGTAGGACATGGATGCAACCTGGAGACGGCTTTCGCTATAGGAGTAGCATCGTGAGGAGCCGGTCGACGGCGACAGGGTGCGGAGGGTGGCGGTGGGAAAATAAAAAGATAGGACATCAAAACAGTCAAATGAGAACAATAAGCAATCGTGATTGCTCAAAAAAAAAAAAAAACCTCGAAATTTGTGACTCATTCTCTTTCTTATGTCAGCCCCTCAATTGTAATGCACATTTTGCATACTGTAACTAAATTATTTTGTCCACGAAAGAGGGATTATTGTTTTGTTCTAACTGCAATACATTTGATTTTTTTTCGGGATTTCAGGGAAGATCGTCATTATCCTAATAGGGAACAGTGCTACTACACGTAATACACTTGAATTTCAGGTTAAATAATGTGTGCTTCAGTTAAAAACAAGTTAAAAAAAAACAAAAAAAAAAAAAAAAAAACCGTTACCTCGGGGGGGAGGGGGGATTTTCAAAAATTCAGGAAATTTCATTTAAATGTTTAGCACGTGCATCACCATGCAGATACAACTAGTAGTCTAAAAAAGAATATGGAGTGAACAGATTACCATTCTTTTATTAAAACTGAAAATGCTGACATGTCTCAATATTACTCTTAAGCCGGTGGCAACATTGGCAACATACTTTGTTATTCAGTTACGGCCGTGGAAATGGGAAAACGTGATACCCCTAAACATGAGCAGCATTTCTTAACAACTTTTGGGAAATAGTTTTTTACCCAGTAAAGAATAACACTTTTATCATCTACGTGCTTTGATGAAATAAAAAAATATTATCAACTTTTAGCGTAACAAGTGCGATGAAATCTCCGAACTAAAGCGCTGTATTGAAATATTTTACTTCACAAAAACGTCATTTTTTAAAAATTTCACAGAAAACTGCATACGATATTTTGAAGATTTTATTTCGAAACAAAGTCGTTTGGTCGCGAATCGCGTGAAATAGTTATCAAGGAATAAAAATGCCTCCCTGTTCCCAAATAAGGTTTATTGATGGCTCATGTGTTGTCACGTGATATTGTTTAAACATTTGTTTAGTTACAAAAACCCTTAATTAAAAAAAATATTTATGAATAAGACTTCATGAGTCGTTCTTTTCAGACAATTGAAGCGTGTCACTGCAAAAATAGGCATCTCCAGTTTTTTAGCCTACTTTCCCAGTAAAAGTAAGAAAAAGAAGAAAAAAGCATGAAAGAAGGCTTAATGCATCTTAAAAATATCGCAAAAAACAAAAAAAGTCAAAAATAAATAAAATAATTGAATAAATATCGAAAAATTAAAAATTGGAAAGTAGGGTATTGAGATGGGGAAAAATGTCTGTCGGTCTGTCTGTCTGTCCCCCCCTAATAACTTTTGAATGAATAGTCCGATTCGAACAAACTTTTTTTTGTTCGAAAGATCTCGGCGAGGACATCTCATTCCCATATTTTACTTTTTGATTTGAACTATTTTTTGTTCAATTTTGAACAGTTCAAAAAAACTTAACATTAGCGCCTACGGGGTAATTAAAGGCAATTCTGAACCATGAGGCGAATTTGCTTCAAACAAACTTTGTAGGAAAAAGCGTTTGATGAAAAACTTGTATATAAAATATCTTTTTGATTTGAACAATTTTCCGTTCAATTTTGAACAGTTCAAATCCCTTAACATTAGCGCCTACGGGAAAACTAAATGTCAATGTAGATTCCGTACTTGAAGGCGAATTTACTTCAAATTTTGTTGGAAATAGCTTTTGATGCCAAACTCCAGACTTTGACTCCGAGAATTTAGGGGCACTTGACCCCGACTCCGACCCTGTGCCCAATAATTAATCGCACTCCGACTCCCCGACTTCGACTCTGACTTCGTAGCTTCGGCAAAAATTTATACACGGAGGACAAATGACTGACTCCGATTCTTAGATATTCGACTCCGACTCCTTTACCCCAAA
This sequence comes from Uloborus diversus, assembly GCF_026930045.1. Taxonomy (NCBI): domain Eukaryota; kingdom Metazoa; phylum Arthropoda; class Arachnida; order Araneae; family Uloboridae; genus Uloborus; species Uloborus diversus. Next base: position 89,168 of record NW_026558695.1, on the reverse strand, counting down.
ATGAGATTGACTCCGACTCCGCAGCTATGGTTTTGACTGTGAAATGATTATTGCTTATATGACTTCCTTTTATTTTCATGCTAAAGTTTTAATTTAGGTATTCAGTTTTCGGCGAATAAACTTGAAGTCATTTATGTTTCTACATAAAAATATGTGCAGACGATTTTTTTTTTTTTTTGACAATGAAAATTATTTCTTTAAGTTGACATTTTATGGTTTTTATTTATTTTGGTAAGTGCATTAATTCATTTAAAAAAATTGTTTTTGGCAACAGGGGAAAAAGAAACGATTTTTTTTTTGGATATGATGAATTTATTTTAATGAGCTTATTAATTTTTAGCCTACTTTCCCAGTAAAAGTCAGAAAAAGAAGAAAAAAGCATGAAAGAAGGCTTAATGCATCTTAAAAAATATCGTGAAAAACAAAAAAAAGTCAAAAATAAATAAAATAATTAAATAAATATTGAAACAATTAAAAATTGGAAAGTAGGGTATTGAGATGGGGGAAAAATGTCTGTCGGTCTGTCTGTCGGTCTGTTGGTCTGTCTGTCTGTCGGTCTGTCTGTCTGTCGGTCTGTCTCGTCTGTCCCCCCCCTAATAACTTTTGAATGAATAGTCCGATTCGAACAAACTTTTTTTTGTTCGAAAGATCTCGGCGAGGACACCTCATTCCCATATTTCACTTTTTGATTTGAACTATTTTTTGTTCAATTTTGAACAGTTCAAAAAAACTTAACATTAGCGCCTACGGGGAAATTCAAAGCAATTCCGAACTGTGAGGTGAATTTGCTTCAAACAAACTTTGTAGGAAAAAGCTTTTGATAAAAAACTTGTATATAAGATATCTTTTTGATTTGAACAATTTTCCGTTCAATTTTGAACAGTTCAAATCCCTTAACATTAGCGCCTACGGGGAAACTGAAAGTCAATGTAGATTCCGTACTTGAAGGCGGATTTACTTCAAACAAACTTTGTTGGAAATAGCTCTTGACGACCTACTCCCGACTCCGACTCCGAGAATTTAGGGGGACCTGACACCGACTCTGACTCCTGTTCCCGACAATTAATCGGACTCCGACTCCCCGACTTCGACTCTGACTTCGTAGCTTTGGCAAACATTTATACACGGAGGACAAATGACTGACTCCGATTCTTGGATATTCGACTCCGACTCTTTTATCCCAAAATGAGATTGACTCCGACTCCGCTGCTGTGGTTTTAACTGTGAAATAATTATTGTTGATATGATTTGTTTTTATTTTCACGCTAAAGTTTTAATTTAGGTATTTAGTTTTCGGTGAATAAACTCGAAAAATATGCGCAGGACGATTTTTTTTTTTTTGACAATGAAAATTATTTCTTTAAGTTGACATTTTATTGTTTTTTTTTATTTTGGTAAGTGCATTAATTCGTTTAAAAAATTATTTTCGGCAACAGGGGAAAAAGAAACGATTTTTTGTATATGATGTATTTATTTTAATGAACTTATTATTATTTTTTCGTTTTGAAAGCTGTTAAAAAATTTTTTAATGGAAAGAAGTGTATTAGCTGCTTTGTTTAAAAAGGTGCTGCTATTTTATTTGTTCGTTTTTTGAAGAAAAGTAAGGAATATTTTATTCCTAGAAATCAGCTTAAAATATTTAAAAAAATATGTTTGAAAAAATTTGCGATTTTAGCTATTTTTGAGAATATTGATCAGGTACTAGAAAGTAGTATGGGTATACGGGAAAGTAGGCTCGTCTAGTTCTAGACGGAACTTCTTGTATTTAATATTTTTTTCGTTTTGAAAGCTGATAAAGATTTTTTTAATGGAAAAAAGTGTATTAGCTGCTTTGTTTAAAAGTTGCTGCTTTTTATTTTACGCATCTAATTTTTTTAGATGAGTGAGGAATATTTTATTCCTAGAAATCAGCTTTTAGTGTTTTAAAAATATGTTTAAAAAAATTTGCGATTTTAGCTACTTTTGAGAATGTTGATCAGGTTCTAGAAAGTAGTATGGGTATCCGGGAAAGTAGGCTCGTCTAGTTCTAGACAGAACTTCTTGTTTTTAGCCTACTTTCCCAGTAAAAGTCAGAAAAAGAAGAAAAAAGCATCAAAGAAGGCTTAATGCATCTTAAAAATATCCCGAAAAACAAAAAAAAAAGTCAAAAATAAATAAAATAATTAAATAAATATCGAAAAATTAAAAATTGGAAAGTAGGGTATTGAGATGGGGAAAAATGTCTGTCGGTCTGTCTGTCTGTCCCCCCCTAATAACTTTTGAATGAATAGTCCGATTTGAACAAACTTTTTTTTGTTCGAAAGATCTCGGCAAGGACACCTCATTCCCATATTTCACTTTTTGATTTGAACTATTTTTTGTTCAATTTTGAACAGTTCAGGAAAACTTAACATTAGCTCCTACGGGGGAATTCAAGGCAATTCCGAACTGTGAGGCGAATTTGCTTCAAACAAACTTTGTAGGAAAAAGCTTTTGATGAAAAACTTGTATATAAAATATATTTTTGATTTGAACAATTTTCTGTTCAATTTTGAACAGTTCAAATCCCTTAACATTAGCGCCTACGGGGAAACTGAAAGTCAATGTAGATTCCGTACTTGAAGGCGGATTTACTTCAAACAAATTTTGTTGGAAATAGCTCTTGACGCCAAACTCCGACTCCAAGAATTTAGGGGCACCTGACTCCGAATCTGACTCCTGTGCCCGACAATTAATCGGACTCCGATTCCCCGACTTTTGACTATGATTTCGTAGCTTTGGCAAAAATTTATACACGGAGGACAAATGACTGACTCCGATTCTTGGATATTCGTCTCCGACTCCTTTATCCCAAAATGAGATTGACTCCGACTCCGACGCTATGGTTTTAACTGTGAAATAACTGTTGCTGATGTGATTTGTTTTTATTTTAACGCTAAAGTTTTTATTTAGGTATTCATTTTCGGTGAATAAACTCGAAGTCATTCATGTTTCTACATAAAAATATTCGCAGGCGATTTTTTTTTTTTTTTTTTTTGACAATGAAAAATATTCCTTTACGTTGACATTTCACTGTTTTTATTTATCTTGATAAGCGCATTAATTCATTTAAAAAATTATTTTTGGCAACAGAGAAAAAAGAAACGATTTTTTTTGATATGATGTATTTATTCTAATGAGCTTATTAATTTTAATTATTACTTTTTCGTTTTGAAAGCTGTTGAATTTTTTTTTTTAATGGAAAAAAGTGTATTAGCTGCTTTGTTTAAAAGGTGCTGCTATTTTATTTGTTCGGTTTTTTTCTTCTTTTTTTTAGGGTACTAGAAAGTAGTATGGGTATACGGGAAAGTAGGCTCGTCTAGTTCTAGACAGAACTTCTTGTTTTTCCTTACAGGTATTAAAATACATTAGACCAGCGCCTTACGCTGGGGTTACGTTCCGTGAAAATGCCGCATAAATCAAAACCGTGTAAATTAAGGTTTAACGGTATTGTTAAAAAAAGGGTTTGGGTTCCATAGATTAAAAACACCTCATTCTAGTGACAGATAAACGTATGAAAAAAAGTTTCATGTGAACTTATTTCGATATTTATGCACTATATATATATATATATATATATATATATATATATATATATATATATATATATATATATATATATATATATATATATATATATATATATATATATAAAGCTAGCTGCGACAGTCTTTCGGCCGTTATTAATTATTTTTCTCAGTAGTTCTTTGCTTACTATTATATTATTGTATTTTGTACTTACTATTATATACTTGCTTAATTATTATTATATATTTGTATACTTATTATTACATTAGGGGGAGAGTGTTGTACTTTGGGACAGTGCTAATTTCTAAGAATCTATTAATAGCAGTCATGTTTTTGTAATCTCTAATAGTAACCTTCACCACTAGAAGGTGCCATAGTAAAAATCAGCATCAAAAGAGTAAAATTAATGATTTTGTGAGTTTATTTGTTTTTGGAGAAGTACATTAAATATTTTGGTTATGAGAAAATAATGATAGTGCATCTTGATTGACCCTTTTATGGTTTTTCTTAGACCGCGTTTTGATTATTTCTTGGGACAGCCAAACATTTTGTACTTTAGGACGTGTTCCAAGGTACAACATACGCATGGTGCTTAATAATTAAGATATGTTTTAGGAACATGGAGCGATGTTTTAATTTTATGCAGTCTTTTAAACGCATTTAATGTTAGATAATAATTCATTATTCTTAATTCATATTTAATTATTCATTATTTAATTCACTACCGTGAAAAACATGTTTTTATTTTTCTGGTGCAAAATTGGTTCAAGTATATGGCTGTTTCCAGAATTATGAAGATTTTCCCATAGTACAACAGGGTGTGTCTCAAAAGTACAATAGGATGTTGTACCTTGGGACAGCTTAGAACTTTTACTTTAATGGCTGGCATTATTTTATTTCCAAACTGTCTGAATTTTAAAAAATATATTGCATAGAAGTATATTGGGAGATTTTAATGTGACTTTTAAATTTGAAATTTGATTCAAATAATTGTCGTTAAAAATTAAAATATGAAAAGTGTCTCAAGGTACAACACTACATACTTGTACACTTATTATCACATTATATACTTGTATACTTATAGTCCAAGAGCCCAGGGCCGCCAGACCTTATTTATTTTCTGTGTGACTAATTCTGTGTGGGACAGAATTGAGTTAACATGTACTTTAAACACACGCATGCCTGCTAACTTAGGCCGTGGGATAATTTACAGGTACAAGGGGTTAAAGGTGCGCAAAAAAACAAAGAACTTGACTTGTTTTCTGAGAGCTGATTTTTATGTATGTTTTACAGAGAATTGCCAGTAGTTAATTAAAAAAAATAATTTGAATTTTGACATCTTGAATTCAAATATGTTTTTCGCAATCACGAGCGTGTGTATGCAGGCATGTGTGTTTGTGTGTGGGGGGTATGTGTGTTTGTGTGTAGGGGTATGTGTATGTGTGTGTAGGCATGTGTGTTTGTGTCTGTGTGCTGGCATAAGTGTGTGGGTAGTTGTGTGTATGAATGTGTGTGGGTACGGGCGGGGCATGTGTAGGCATATGTGTTTGTGTCTGTGTGCAGGCATGAATGTGTGAGTAGTTGTGTGTATGTGTGTGTGTATGTTTTTTGTGTGTGTATGTGTAAGTGTCTGTATGTATGCGTGTATGTATGTGTTTGTGTGCGTGTGTGTGTATGTGCGTGTGTGTGTGTGTGTGTGTGTAGTTGTGTATGTATGCGCGTGTGTGTAGGACATGGATGCAACCTGGAGACGGCTTTCGCTATAGGAGCAGCATCGTGAGGAGCCGGTCGGCGGTGATGGTGCGGAGGGTGCTGGTGGGAAAAATAAAATGATAGCACGACAAAAACAGTCAAATGAAAGCAATAAGCAATCGTGATTGCTCAAAAAATACTGTCAAACACTTCATATGAGCCGAAATTACTGCTAGATGCTCAAAAACTCGCAAAAATAGCGTATATCTTGTGTATTCTATGTCAAGTGAACTAGCTTCCCACCCGATCATCGATTTGAATGAAATTTTATAGAGGCGTAGTCATGCCTTTGAAATCAGCATGTGCAAACTTCCGACTTCCGAGGTCCAAATTCTGAGGATCTAGGATCCCTTAAATGAAGGGCTCCGAAATGGCGAAGCAGTTATTTCTTTAGTTACAATTCTTAAATCCTCGGAATCTTTGAAGCGTCTGGTAGCAATTTCGGCTCATGGTGTATGTCCGCGTGATAGTTAAAAGAGCGCCACAGCACTTACAGCTTTGAAACTAGGTACACAATTTGTGTGTGTTTTTTTTTTTTTTTTTTTGTTAATCCTTGATATAATTTTTTGTAATTCTTTATTCAGCGCTAAAATTTCACATATATTGACTTACAATGAATAAAATATCTCCAAATTTTACTCTTGTTCTGAAAGCTGAGATTAACACAGGACACTAAGAAATAGCATGCTCAGTTTTCAGAAACGATTTGTACCCAGGAACCAGTGTTTCAATGCTAAAATTTTTGTTAAATAATAAAATGCAGAAGAATAGGAATTCAATTCTCTTTTATAGAAATCTTTCACTTACATGCCTTTGAGCACTTTAGGAGAAACGAAACTATTTGTTATAAATTTGAGAGACTTAAAGGTATTATTCTCGAAAACTAGTCAACGATTTAAAACCGAACCAGCAATGAATAAGCACCAAAAGTCCCACGACACAATGAATATCAACTGCAGAATGTTTGTAAAAGGAAAATGGCGGCGACGGAATTAACTCTTATCTGAACATATCCTCGCAAATGAGGGAACTTTTATCGGGATGTCCTACTTTCCGTAACTCTAATGAATATTAAATAAGCAGGGTAATTAATAACGCTCAATTAAAAATCCCCGACTCAGTCAACAAGAGATAAGATTTGAAAACAAATATTCGAGCCTCTGTCGAAATCAATTTCTCGAAGGTTTTGTAATCTTCCAATAGCGTCCTTCAGATTATTAAAGAGAGAAGGGCACTTGGGCGTAATGACTTCCACAAAGCGATTAGGAGAGTTTTATGTTAAGCCTCAACTATTTCGTTTTGTAAGCCGTGTCATTAGAAGTGCATTTTGTTTGAATCTATGAATTTTTAATGCATGGAATTTATCTATGCATAAAGATATAATGATTATTAAATCTAAAATGAGTTTAAAAAGAGAGAAAATGCTGGACGTATTAATTACAATAACAAATAGGTTAAAAAAAAGGAAGAGAGAGAGAGAGAGAAAGACATAGAGAAAGAGACAGAGACACAGAGAGAGAGAGAGAGAGAGAGAATAGATTAGAATACTACTTTGCGACATTTCTACGTCACAATCATAGACTAATAATAAGAGTAGACCGAGCTATGGCAACCCTTTTGCTGCTCATAAACCAAACCATGTGACTGGTGGATATCCTAGCAACAGCGAGCGTTAATCGTAGCAGACGATCAACGCCAGCGCGAAATAAAATAAATAGAATTTATGGAACACGGAAGAATGATCTTTTATGGAGTCCGATTTGTAAATTTGTTATTCTAAGTTGTAAATATTTTGTTAATATAGTGAGTTTTTCGTTTAGATAGTATTGTGCATTTTCTTTAGTCAATTTCAATAACTCTCTAAGCAATAAAAGATGCAAGCGACCAAGAAGAATCAGCAAACGGTAAGATTTTTACCTACAGTTTCAATTTAAGATACCGATTAGTACATTTTTGCGTTAACGCAAAACGTTTACGCCATTTCGTTCACGCCAACGCTGACAGCTCCAAATGAAATAAAAGTTACCGAAAACTGATCAAAAACTATTACTAATGTCAAAATAATGCATAACTAAAAGAAAAACAGTTCAATCTCTGCACCTGGAAGTTTTTTTTTAATGAAAACACATTGTCTTAAATACATGTCGAGTGCCAAACTATGGATAATGCTGCCATCTAGCAACCATGCTGCCAAAGTCTTCGCCAAGCCCTTCCACTAGTCACATGATACATCTATGAACCAATTTTCTTCATCAGCAAGAATGAGAAAGCTCGGTCTACTTATTATTAGTCTATGGTCACAATCGATCACGTGAGCGAGAATCTCGATCTCGCAAGCTGACGAGCTTGGAATGACCGCCCAGATCTGCTATTCAGAGCATTTGCTCCATTTGCGACCCATCCTCCTGGGACACATTGGATATCCAGCTCACCATCAAAAAGTTGGAACTAAATAATAAGATTATCATTCTCCAGTGGATCCCAGGCCACTGTGGCTTAAGTGGTAATGAACAAGCTGACAAGCTAGCAAAGAGTGGTTCAGCTGTCTCGCAAATATCACGCAGCAGCGTCCCATTCCGCACCAGGAAAAGACTCATCCATAGCTCGTTTTCCTCTCAACATCAGGCGGAACTGAAGTCACGAAGCTCCAAACATTGGAAAGTACTGGAAAGATCAATCATATGCGAATGGCCCCGCCGTGAAACGGTTGCCATGCTTAGACTTTGTGTACAACATGACTGCGTGGCTAGATATTTCTTTAAAATTGGTGTATATGCGACTCCAAACTGTACCCTTTGCGGAGATTTCACATTCATGGATGACCACCACATTTTTCACTGCAGAGTACTCCGAGCGAGCTCCTTGGTAGAACGATAGAGAAGGCAAGAAGCCGAATGAGACAATGACTCCCCCCCCCCCACCCTTGTTTTTCGTTTTAGATCTGTCTGTATTTTAAGTGGTCAAGTTCTCTGCCATTGAGGGGGGAAAAATGATACAACGGTTGGATTCTTGAAATACGAAGTTCAGTGACAGAAACTTCGTGCTGATATTGCTCAGCTGAATGATTTTATCAATATCCATTAAAATAATTTGCCTTCTTCTTCTCATTATCTTCTTCTTAATAATCTCCAATCATTGTGATAAAATTGTGAAGGCTTTTCAGGTTTTCCAATTTGGTTCATAGGAATTCCCAAGTACCGATTGGGAACATGTTCAGAATATAGAGAGGCAGTAATTGAACGGGGTGAAAAAATAGCGTTCCTAATACTGGGGTGTTCATATTACAGGATGTTCAGAGTACAGAGAGGTCAGCCTATGTTAAGTCTAAGCAGTTTCGTCGGGACTATCAAAATGTGTTCAGAATACCGGGGTGTTCACATTAGGGAGTGTTCAGATAGTGAGAGTCCATTGTATTCCTTTTTACGCCCACTACTTTTAAAAAGCAGGATAAAAGCACCCCCCAGAGGTCTTAGTTTTAACATCGTTATACAGTAGTTAATACGCGTATGACTGTACTGACCAAAAAGTAATAGTTTAAAAAGCTAAAAAAACACGCTTTAGTAGCAAAATGAACTAAAACGTTTAAAATAATCTTTGGATGACAAGTATATAAAGTAATTGACCAAACACTTAATTTTACTGTAATAATAATTAAAAAAAAGCGTGGGGGTTGCTTATTTACATTTTTGCATGGATAACAAGTGGAAGAAATTTAAGACAACTGATACGAAGCTCCCCACGCTTTTTTTCTATTACAGTAAAATTAAGCGTTCGGTCAATTACTTTACATATTTGTTATCCAAAGATTTTTTTTAAACTTTTTAGTTCATTTTGCTACTAAAGCGTGTTTTTTTAGTTTTTAAAACTATTATTTTACTATAATGGAATGTATCTTAGTATTCTATTGCATTATTTGCATCAGACATTTTGAATGTTTTCTGGTAAATTCATGTGCAAACATTATTACACTCCGTTTGCACGTAGTAAGTAATTCTAATAAGCCACTGGCTATTTGTCCAAAGGAAAGTTGGACCCGCAAACATAACCACAAACATACAAGTTAAGCTAATAAAATCGTGTTTATTAGAATAAACTAATAACTTATCGTTAATAATTTAATTTGATTATAGAATATTGCATCGTCGTCGGGTCTGAGGTTGCATTCCAAATTTTAAAAGAATCCGATCACAAAAAGTAAGCGAAAATTGAGTTGCAAGATTATACATTTAATTTCGTTATACACGGGATTAGAACCGCACACCCAAGGATTCCCGGAGGTGGACATCAGCGAAGACCCGCGCCTCAGACCACTCGGCTACAAACGCTCATAAAGGGGTGGAATGTACTAACAGTAATAAGCCACTAGTTCTTAGTCCAAAGGAGAGTTACTCACAAACATACAAGTGAAGCTAATAAAAGCGTGTTTAAAACCCCCTCCAGAACGAATTTCTGGCTGCGCTAGGGCGGAACCTGCATTATTTAGTAATTAGCTACGTTAAAAACACACTTGGACAGCTTATCTTTATTTTTATGTATCATTCATAGTGGTGAGTTTATGAAATTTAAATTTTTAAAATCAGATTATTCTTTTAAGTTAACCCTGTATTTCCTTTGTAAAAGAAAGTAAAAATGTATATGCTTTGTGAAAAAGGACGTATTCATTTTATATATTTAAAAATAATTTCTACATTAAAATTTGATTATGATTTATTGAAATTATAATTTCGTAATATTATTCAAAATTCTACAAGTAACTGTGATGCGTAAAACAGCATTTGTCTGAAATTTGACTGATATCAGAGTACTAAATTGAAAATATTTTAAAGATAATGCTTTTTTTTTTAAACATGACTCAGCTATCACAACTCAAAACCAAACTGCTCATGAAATTTTCAATACCTCTTGCATCGTCACGAATCGTCAACTATTCTATTCCAGCCTTAGGACAAAGAAAATCATCACAGAAAATGACCTAGCAATAAAAGAGGATACTTTGTTGGTAAAACAGAAACTTATTTCTGCCTACATAACTGTGAAATATTTTAAAATAAACCAGGTAATGGAATGTCCTAAAGCAAAACTATTAAGTATGCTAGCTAAACTTATCTTTTTGTTTGATAATAATTTTTGTGTTTTCTCTGCTGTCATATGAGGCAGTGAGAAGCAAAGAGATGCAAGTGGCAGAATTAAAAATTTGGAGATAACCAGTACAAATGGTAGGTGAACCTCTCCTCTCTGTCTTGGGGTAAGAGATTGTACTAGTAGCTGTAGTAGGTACTGCTGTATAGCATGATTTAGAAAAAAATTTCAATGGAAGCCTACCTAGGATCAGATCTTTAAACGCGTTTCACTCGAAACTTAAAATAGTCCACTTGCATCCCTTTGCTTCTCACTGCCTCATATGTAAAAGTTATTATCTATTTAATTATATTTATTGATATTATTTGATTTACTTCATTCCCAAAACTCTTTAAAATGCAAAGATATGCTTTTTGATAAACAGTAACGTGCAAAATATCGCATAAGTTGTCACTACTATTTTTATAATTTCAAAAGTTCATAATGACGTTAAAAATTACAGCATTTGGTGCATGACAGAGAAGTTATAGAGCTCTGTCTGAGGGTTTTTCAGGGGGGGGGGGTAAATAAAAACTAGCGCAGAATATAATATAATCAAGGAATACTTCTAACCAGTGAACAATCACAGCATTTCCTGTCACTTGTTTTCAGGAATATTGCATAGAAGTTACTATTGACAGTTAATCAAAGAATTGTTTCTTAATCTTGTTTTAAAAAGTGAAAAAAAAAAGGGGGGGGGGGGTGTTCATTCAATTGTCGGTCAACTGTTGTTGAATTAGTGTTTTGAAATTCTTCCACCGATCTTTAAGGACAGCAGAAAAGCATTTTCTCTTTATCTTCTATCTATACATATAATAAAATAAGATGTTTGTGTGTGTGTGGCGCGCATCCCGGGAAAACGGTAAGGCCTAGAAAGATGAAATTTGGTATACATTTGTAGTTTTTGCTGAAGTTGTGCACCTCGGGCTTCGATTTTTGATATTTTAATTAGAAAAAAAGTTATTTAATGTTTTATGTGTTTTTTTGCACTTTTTAGTACTTTTTAACTCACAGTCCACGAACCAATCGCACCATGCAAATATTTTTTGCACTATAGTGTAAGAAATTTAATCTTCTATACATATAATAAAATAAGATGTTTGTGTGTGTGTGGCGCGCATACCGGGAAACGGTAAGGCCTAGAAAGATGAAATTTAGTATACAGGTGTAGTTTTTGCTGAAGTTGTGCACCTCGGGCTTCGATTTTTGATATTTTATTTAGAAAAAAGTTATTTAATGTTTTATGTGTTTTTTTGCACTTTTTAGTACTTTTTAACTCACAGTCCACGAACCAATCGCACCACGCAAATATTTTTTGCACTATAGTGTAGAAAATTTAATTTTAAATATGATGAATGAAAAAAATTTGAAGATAGAGCAATCTTTGTATTTTTTACGAATTTTTGAAAAAACCTTTAATTTGCATTTTTTCCCGGGTTTTACTTTTTTCTAATATCATCCTGCGAGAAGTATCTAAGCCCCATTTCTAAAATTTAAGTTGGTAATAGTAAAAACATTTCGCCCTCTTCAGAAGAAAAAAGTTCTTAAAAATACGCAATAGTTTTCTTTTTACAATTTTTTTAATGTTGAACACATCGTGTCTTTCCACGCATCGGTCGAAAAAAACCGTTGTTCATGCTTTGTCTCTGACGTCACTATTTGGATTTCGATTCGGTATTTAGAATGGAATCTTAATCGCAAACAAATGTTACTCTTTTTTTTTTTTTACCTATATACGTAGCTTACTTCTACATTTTATGAAGTGATGACCACGTGTTTTTCCGGCAGCGCTTGCTTTTTTTCTTTCCCCCTTTTTTTTTGTTTTATTTAGGGATTGCATTTATTTCTTTTCCATTCCCCCTCCCCCCCCCGCCCAAGCTGGACGTTTTGCTCTTACTATATTCCCAAGCAGCACAGAGGCGTTCAAAGCTCGTTCTATAACACGTTCTCAGCACACCATCCGACACATTCAAATTACGTTCTCTCAGAACGGTCTAAAAAGCGTCTATGTGTCTCATCGATCGATGTCGTATAACACGTCGAAATCTGGTGTTGTACTACCCCTTTTGCACCAACTTTGAACGTGGAATATTACGTTATGTTAAAGTGCTAGGAAGACGTTTCATTTTGGTGTTCACAACACGTAATTGAATCTTCTGTTTTCACGGGTAAAATCTTCGCAAAAATTATGTTTGTAACACTCCGAGCGGGCTTTTTTCACAAAAATTCAGTTGACATCAGATTTCTGCAAATTTCGCACCTTTGATGCTCCAGGATTCATATGGATAGTTTTCACTTTCCTATGGGGGCGGAAACTCCAAAAAGAAATTTCCCTTATACAAAAACCCAGTTTATGTTGTATCTTTGCCAAATTTGGCAAAGAAGACATTGAATGCTCAAGACTTAACAGTTTTTTTTTTTTTTTTGAACTCATGACAACGTTTCAAGGTAAAGGAAACAGCATAAACCATAAACATGAATTATGCCATGTATTTTAAATTCTTCGACATGAGAAGTTGGAAATAAAAATTTTAACTATATTAAAATTAATAATCATAAAGTCACAAAATCATCTTACACATAATAATACAGAATATGACATAAATATTCAGGTATGGTTATAAATTAAAGAATCTGGTGTAGTCATCACACAGGTTGGCCAATTTTATGTCATTAATAGCGGTACCCGCACGGCTTTACATATGTAGAAAATTAATATCATTTGGTTCGCCTGTATATTTATCAATGATGGATGATGAATTTCTCTCCAATTTTCTATGTTAAATGGCTCGCCCATGTTAAGGTTCCACGTTATGATAATTTGCGTTCACGTTATGATATTTTGATCATTAAAATGTTCTTAAAATTGGAATAGAAAAAGAAGGAAATCCAATTTTTGAAAAATCGCTTCGAGGGGCACACCCCCATGCTACAAACTAACTTTGTGTCAAATTCATGAAAATTGGCCGAACGGTTTAGGCGCAATGAGCGTCACAGAGATCCAGACATCCAGATAGAGAGACATCCAGATTTCCAGACACTTTCAGCTTCATTACTAGATTTAACTTTTTCAATTTGCAACCTTGATTTGATCTGCTGTTAAAAAAGATTCCCTGTAAGTTTATTAAAACATTTTTTTTTCAACAATGAAAGAACAAAATTGTTTGAAAGTGATTGAAATAGATACGTTTTGCTTATTTTGATTTCCTTAAAAAAATGTATGTTAATTAATTGCAACATCCATAAGCAGTTTTAATTTTTAATACTTTAGAAATTTGGATGAAGATTATAACTATACGATTAATATAGTTATAATCTTCAGTTTATTGTTGAAGTAAATGTTTCAATATGCTGTAAATTTTGAAAAACCCCACGCTACCGAGATAGTAGGGTTTTTTCAACTGGGCTCAGGTGAAAAAACCCGGGTGGGTTATTTCGAGCTGAGCAAAGTTTGGTGAACCCTGTTCATGAATGAATTAAAATACATTCAATGAATAAAATAGGTATTTTAAATTACTTACAACTTTCAAATAATGTACGGCTTTGATATGTATTCTACATGCGAGTATATGGAGAGAGATATTTTCAAAAGAAAATAAAACAACACGTTAGCAACTTTATTAAAAATATCATGGATCTAAAAATTGCTAGGAGGAAATTTTTTGAAGTGCTTGCTTCTCTTTTTTCAGTTGGTCTGATAACTAATTTTTAGAATTTTGAAAAGTTTACTTTAATAAAATCTTTTTTTAAGTATTTGAAAAACATCTCAAATTTTCAATGACTTTCACCCTTTAAATCAGTTTGCAGTACTAAACTTTCAGATTGATTTTACTGACCATTTCACAGTATTTTGTCCAAATGTAGAATCCGCAATATGATACTTTTTTTGCCATTACTATTCAATTTGCTGTTTGATTAGTACATTGTTTTATTTTGAGTTTATATGTTTGTTAGGATTAACTCAGAATAAAATTTTGTGCAATGAAACAGCAAATTAAATAGTTATGGCAAAAAAATCCTATTCCGAACTCTACAATTGGACAAAATACTTCGAAATAGCCCTTAGCGAATTTTTTGTTGAAACCCTTAGTTTCCTGCTCCCTCTTCTTTTTTTCTCTGTAAACTGCAAGTGGGGGAATATGGGGTACACAAAAACAATTAAGATGACTGAGCTTTTACAAAATGAACAAATTGGTGATTTGTTTTGAAAATTATAGTACATAAAGAAAGAACGTTGTATTTTATAATAAAACTGTCATTGAAACAGTATTTGTTACTTTTGTCAGTAAACTTGGGATTTTAAAAGAAAAGTGGAAAATATTCACTTTTTTTCCATAGAGCAAAGTGAAAAATAAAATATTTTCCTAATGAATTATTTTCTATTTGATTATAAAAAAATATTTTTGATTAAATAACTTCGTTAAAAAAATCAGGATTGCTAAAGCGAATAATTAAGTAGATTAATTAATGTATGAAGAAAAATAACTAAATAAAAGTGTGAATTAATAAGAAAATGAGTGAATGAATGAATAAATAATCGAATTACTAAATGAAGTAATGCAAATGAATTTATTAACAAATGAATACGTAGTGATTCAGTAAAGGATAGAGCGACTAAACGAAATAAACTATTTCACTTTGCCCAGCATGAACTTGCCTAGTTGTAAAAAAAATATTCAAAATACAAATAAGCTAAATATTAACTAATAAATACTGCACTGAATATTAGAAGGTCTCAATTAATATGCTAAATGTTAATAAGAACTATTTTATCATTTTAGAACAACAAAAATAATTTGTTACTTGCTACAAAGTGTTACAATACGAGTATCAATGTTTAAAAATTGAATGTATTACCTTACTGTTTTTATCTCCTGTTTTTTTTCTGACTGTAATAGACAACATGTGCTACTATATAATTAAAATAATACCAACCAGATAGGTGGCGGTAAAAGTCAGAGTAAAATATTTCACCATTTCACTTTGCCCTCCTATTTCACTTTACCCCACATTCCCCTAACTTAGAGGAGTTTCTTAGACCTCAAAAACAACTCATATGAATTATATTCTTATACTCGTTACTAAATAAAATCAGAATAACATATTCACACAAAAATGAATTAAGAAACTCATAAAAGTCAATGCAAAATTTAATTATTAAATATCCTTTATTTTACATGATACATTTTTACACATATTTTAGGAACAACCAAAAATTAATTTTAAAAATAATATCTATCCCGTTTATGGCTTTTATTGCCTAAAATAAATATGAAAATAAGCAGACAAAATTCCCAATTAATCCGCATATATATATAATAGCAAATGATCGGGTAACGCTCCCGATATCATCAACAATGAAACTCACGCCACGGAAAATGATGTAATGCTCTTTTAAGATTTTTTTTTAAATAATCATATTGATAAATTGCTAAATATTGATCAAGTATGAAGGAAAGAAAAAAAACCTGAAAGAGGATTCGAGTTTTTTAGTTCTGATCAGAGAAATACGATAGATTATAAATCATAAAAACTTAACTCATTAAAAATAACAATTAATGCAGTAATATATCCGTAAATTATTCAATGAATGGTTATTTTTTACTTCAAAACATTTCTACGATTCGACAACCAAAATGGTAGAATTATAGGCAGAAGTTTTTCTATTTTTCAAAGTAATAATTTTAATTTCCTACCTATCCCTTTAAAATTTCATAATTTGTTAATTTTTATTGTCCGTTGAAGCATGAGCAGGAGGAAATTCCAAGCGGCAGGTGATAGCTTTAACATCAGACGAATCTGCAACATATGGCTGCTCGCCATTTTGTTTTGATTTAGAATAGAATGAATTAAATTTTATTCAATGAATCTTATTTTTGTAACCCTGACTCTTTTGAGATAAATCTATTTTTTTTAAATACTATTTGAACGAGGAACTTTTTCTGTTAATCAAATAAGTTATTTGTAATGAATATTTTTTTAAACAGAATAAACATTTTTTTTCCAAAATGTCCGAAGGTCAGAAAAACGGATAAAATTCAGTACATATAAAAGACACCACTCATCTCCAAATTTTAACAAATTTATAAAATAAAATTAGACTTGTGTATAAAATTTACATGTTGAAGATCTTTAAAAAAGTTATAATAATTGCCACGGAATTTGATAAATGGAACTGAGTAGATCGCTAGCTTTTTTCGCCATAGGCCTAACCTATGACAATAATTACAAAGTAGCTAGGATTTTTACCCCAACTTAATTTAACTCGATTACTTACTTTTGACAAAAGTTAATCCATTACTGTGTTCTTTAATCTTCAAAGAAACATCCAATTTTACAGAATTTTATGTATTCGAACGAAGAGAAAATCCCAAGGAAACTTCTAGCTCATTATACTATTCAGAGGTAAACACAGATAGAGGGCGCTCGAATTAGGTGGCATTAGCACTAAAATTGAACGGTAAAATTAACACCGGTTTGATGCCGTGAAATATTACGTTATATTAGCACGGGAACGGCACCGTAATAATATTGCTGTTTTTGTACGTCGAATATAACGCACAAGTGACACTTAACACCGTCATTTGACCAATAACACGATTTCTGTACCAAATTTGAACGTTCTGGTGCTACTGGGGTTAGGTTACATTTCATAGTTGTGCGCATTTATTTCAATAAAAACAGCGAGATTTTTTTTTTCTTTGTCAAACGCTACTTTTTGCACACTACGGGGAATTTTGGAGATAACTTTTTTTTTTTTGCTCTACTTAAATAAAAAAAAGCGATTTTTTGAGTGATCTTTGTTTTTATTAGGAAATGGGCGGGGAGATTAAAATAAATAGAGATGGAAAATTAAGAGATAGATCATAAGAGTAGATAGCCGCCGAAGGCGGCAATCTTGGCTTAAAAATGTGAATGGCACAAAAAAAGATAGAGATGGATTAATTAATACTGCTCTCAAATTTATTTCAACAGCCGCCGAAGGCGGCAAACTTGAAGTAAAAAGGTAAATGACAAGTTAGCCAAACAGCCACCGTAGGTGGCTGCTTGCATAGAAAGGCGAATGGCGTAAGAAGGCGAACCAGCTGGTCGCCGAAGGCGACTAGTACATATAATAAAATAACATGTCTCTGTGTGTGTGTGTGTTTGTGGCGTGCATCCCGGGAAAACAGTAACGCCTAGAAATATGAAATTTGGCATACAGGTACAGTTTTTGCAGAAGATGCGCACCTCGGGCTTCAATTTTTGATATTCTGATTAGAAAAAAAATTATTTAATGTTTTATGTGCTTTTTAGCACTTTTTACCTCACAGACCCCGAATCAATCGCACCATACAAATATTTTTTATATTATGGTGTAGGAAATCTAGTTTTAAATATGATGAATGAAAAATTTGATGATAGAGCAATTTTTGTATTTTTTATAAATTTTTGACAAACCTTTAATTTGCCTTTTTTTCCTGGGTTTTATTTTTTCTAATATCATCCTGCGAGAAGTATCAAAGCCTCATTTCTAAAATTTAAGTTGGTAATAGTAAAAATATTTTGCCCTCTTCAGAAGAAAAAAGTTCTTAAAAATACGCAATAGTTTTTTTTTTTACAATTTGTTTAATGCTGAACACATCATCTCTTTCCATGCATCGGTCGAAAAAAGCGTTCTTCAATCTTTTGTGCCTCTGACGTCACTACTTGGATTTCGATTCGATATTTACGATGGAATCTTAATCGCAAACAATGTTAATCTTTTTTTTTTTTACTGTATAGCTTACTTCTACATTTTATGACGTGATGACCACGTGTTTTTCCGGCAGCGCTTTTCTTTTTTTTCTTTCCTTTTTTGTTTTATTTAGGGATTGCATTTATTTCTTTTTCCATTCCCCTCCCCCCCAAGCTGGACGTTTTGCTGTATCTATATTACGTCACATTTCATAGTTGTGCCCATTTAATTCAATAAAAACAGCAAGATTTTTTTTTTCTTTGTCAAATGCTACTTTTTGCACACTACGGGGAATTTTGGAGATAACTTTTTTTTTTGCTCTACTTAAATAAAAAAAGCGGTTTTTTGAGTGATCTTTGTTTTTATTAGTAAATGGGCGGGGAGTTAACATAAATTGAGATTGATAAGAAAATTTAGAGATAGATCGTAAACGTTGATAGCCGCCGAAAGCGGCAATCTTGTCGTAAAAATGTGAATGGCACAAAAAAGATAGAGATGGGTCGATTAATACTGCTGCCAAATTTATTTAAACAGCCGCCGAAGGCGGAAAACTTGATGTAAAAGGGGTAAATGACAAGTTAGTCAAACAGCCGCCGTAGGTGGCTGCTTGCATAGAAAGGCGAATGGCGTAAGAAGGCGAACCAGCTGGTCGCCGCAGGAAGCTGGTAGTAAATAAAAGTAAGGTTTCAAAGAAATTCTGGAAGGAAGTCTGTGTCAGGCCTGCGTCCTGGAGACCCGATAGCACCTACAGCCTTGAAATTTTGTACAAAATTACTTCGAGCCCCGGTGGTTTGCACTTGGGCTTTTGTTTTTTACTTTCTTCTATATCTAATATATAGAAGAAAGTATTGGATTCGTGCAAATTTTCGAATTTCGAATTTTGACGGATTCGAACGTTTTGAGGTGTGCTGAGTCCATTTCGACCATTTTTGGAAAATGTCTGTCTGTCTGTATGTGTGTGTGTATGTGTGTGTGTAAGTGTGTCACGTCTGTGTGTGACCAGTTTTTTGTGGCCGCTCTACAACAAAAACTACCGCATGAAATCGAACGAAATTTGGTACACATATGTGCCCCTATGTGAACTTGTGCCCATTAGTTTTTGGCGCGAATTCCTCCAAGGGGGTGGAGCAATGGGACGTTTTTCGAGTTACGCGTGCTTGCTATTACTCAGGAAGTAACTGGCGGAATCAAACAAAATTTGGTCCATATGTTGGTATTAACAGGAACAGGTGCTGATTCAATTTTGGTGTCAATAACGCAAACGGGGGTTGAGCTATGGAACGTTTTTTGTCGTCAATTGTGACTGCTGTATCTCAAGAAATAATGAACGGAATGAAAGAAAAATTTATCGGCAAGTAGCCCTTAGTGGGTATAAGAACTGATTTTATTTTTGTGTCAACAGCTAAAAAGGGGGGTAGCGCAATCACCCGTTCTTTTTTTCCATTTTGAGTGTCCTATCTCAAGAAGTAATGCTACGTTCTGGTTGAAATTTGGAATATATGTGAATCCATGTGTAAACAGGCTTTGGTTCAATTTTGACGCCGATCGCTCCAAGAGGTGTTGATTTTTTTTTTTTTTTTTTTGCGAATAAAAATATTTTTATTAATGCAACAATAAGAAAGATAAATCGTAATAGATTGTCGTCTGCGTATTTCTCGTGATTTTAATTGTATGGAAATGATAGGAAATATTATCTCAATGATTTAAAATTTTTAACTGTTGCCATCTTATGTTTGTTAACAAATAAAATATTTGTAATTAATTCAAGCAAGGCTTTTAAAAAACTTTCAATTTTCGCTCTTTGCTTTGCTTTTGCAATAATTCAGACATTGGGATAGTCGTCAAGTTTTTGCATGTGTAATTTTGTTTTTGTTGGGAATATTGCTTCCTCGTCAAGCATGGGGAGGGATCAGAAAAAAAAAAAAAGAAAAATATAGAAGAAAGTTTCGTGATGGCCACAACATACTAGTTTTAAATTCGAATTAGTTTTTTCGTAATTAATTTTTTTAGCTCAAATTTCGCATTAATTGCCTATTTTGCCAACTAAACGGGTGAAAAATAACTTGCATATATTGATATTATGTATCGTTGGAAAGGGTGGAATTTTCCGCGTTCTACGCAATTTGTTTCAAAGCTTTAACTTAAATATGGCGGGAGTTATTTCGTTTTTACCTCGAACTTTTTTAGGCTTAGCTAAAATTTAGGCACTACTTTCTCCATTAAATCTATCAGTAAAAAGCGAAGGAATTGTCCCACAGTTTTCTTTTTGACTCCACTGGAAAGAGCGGCTTTTTTACTTCAGATCTAATTCGACCTGGTCGAAAAAATAGAATTCTATCTCCACAGGAAAAAAAAGTTACAAGACATTATAAATCAAGTTCAATAATTTTAATGGATATGAGATTATTTGATGTTTTATTTGGCGTTGCCATAGTTACGTCTTTTCGATTCGCTTTTTTCTTCTTTCTTATTCACAAAAAATTTAAGGGTTTCAATTTTAAAGGAAAATCTTAGGCTCAATTCAATTCAAGCCCTGAACTAAAGAGCAAAATATATTACAAGAGACCACGAATTTGAAAGCGACTTTTCAAACGTGCAAAACTGCAGTTTTGCAATGCTTAGGAGCTTTTTAGCCCTTATGACTCTGCATGCTGGTACAAGTTATTTTGAAAGTGGGGGAAGGGGTGCTTTTTGTTCCAAAGAGAGCTCATAATGCATTTTTAATCTGTTTTTTTTAATTGACGATTTAAATCTGTGCGAATCAAATAAGATTGCGAAGCAATCTTCGGAGGTTGGTGAGCGTTAGCGAGGAGGGGGCGGAGCCCTCTAGTTTGTGAAATAAAAACTATTTATTTACCTTTCTTACACAATCAGAAAAAAACTCTTCGTCAAGATATAGATGGTATATTAATTCGATGGGTCAAATTTAACAGCAGAATCGGTCAATTTTTACGAGCAAGCAAACATACCTGGAGCGTAAGATACGACTGAAACTTACGATCGTAATTAAGATTACGAGCCAATTTAGCTCCAACCTTCAACACGCGTCATAACTTTTTCTTTAATCGTCTTACCCTAGGAAGGTCGTTTTAATCCGTAATGTGGAAATATTGCAAGTCTGGAAAATTTTATTAGAAACGATTAACTTTCACTTAAATCGTTAAGCAAGCAATAAACCTAGTTTTTCTAGAAGGAGTGCTAAATTGGCATTAATTGATTACATTTGTTTTTATCTATATAAAGTGGGCTATCATCAAATACTTACCATTAGCGACAAACATTATTATATGTCTTTAAAATTTTCAGTGATTTTATTTTATTTTTTAAATATAGGAAGTGTTAACTTCAGAAATTTCAGGAAACTCCATTCGCAAATCCAGCGTTCGAATACGCTACCTTGCGGTGATTTATAAATTTAAAGAAAAGGGTAAAACATTGCGTTCCTCGTGTGTCTGTTGGTAAGCATGGGCAGTTTGTTATGAGTATTTATTAACGCATTCGATGTGTCTTAGATTGCTTTCAGCAACAGAAATTGTTTCGTCCCTTAATGATATTCTCGAGCTTCTCAAAGTAATGTTAGTTTTCATTATTTCCCCTTAAAAGTGAGATGATTGTCGTAAATGGCGAAAGCGTAAACACAAGAAAACTCTGGATTAACAAACTTCGCATTAGCATAAAACTTAAGCACGAAAGAAGGATTTGATAACATTAGCAAAAGAATTAGGGCTTTCATCTCCGCCTAGTTTAAAAATAATTAATTTAACTAACCTAATTTTACTGCAGCATTTAGTTGGAATGGACAGTTTGCAAAATATTTTCCTGACTATATTATCGTAGAACGAAATGAAAAAGGTTTAACGCTGAGAATTTTCATTGTCAAAATAGTGGGATTATACTTAAGGGTTATAGTTTTAGTATTGTGCGAGCAAAGAACCCTTGGCGAGTTTTCGCATGTCAGTTGTAAACCATTTTTATTTTTTATCATGTGTGGAATAAAATGGTAGAAAGATTACATAATTCGATAAGTTTAAAGAAATGATGGAAGATCAATTAATTAAAGAAAACTACCACCATATATTCGTGAGAATTTTATTGATGATGCATGACAGAATTAAATCATAATTCAGAAATTAGAAGCATAAGAAACAGAAAAAATTAAAATTAACAGATTCGGCAATTTGAGAAATAACTCAGCTACAAATGTAAAACAATTAGCGCGAGCCAAACAAGGCAAAGAAGTATCATCTTCCTCTTTTGACAACACTGGTAAACAAAGGTTTTGTTACATGAAATATTTATAGTGTTCTTATGGCCACAATGAAAATGTAGTTCCATCAAGAATTGATAAATATCGAATTCAATACCGTGGAAATGGCTGCTTTAGAACAACAAACTACATGTTTTGCATTAATTACTAACGTTTAGTAATGCTTCTTGAACTCTCATTTCTTTCTACGTGGACCAGAATATCCACAAGACTTTAAAAATTAATCTAAAAAGGATAAAATAAAAAAGTCATGCATACAAACAAAAATTACTAGGATTATTAGCATTTTCTACGCTACGGCTTGCGTTTGTTTTACCTTTTTCATCCGCCATTAGACGGTGGTTGCAGTGCCCCCTATAGTTTGTTGGAGTTGCGAGTTGCATACAATCTTTATTGTCACTGAATTTTCCTTATTTTTTGGATTTTATCTCTGTTATTGCTATTTGTAAATTATCGTCTGCTCTCTGCTGTGCTTTACATTTACCTTGCTTTAATCCGCAATTCCAGAGCTTGAATACGCTACCTTGCGGTGGTTTTTGAAACTACCGAAAAAGGTAAAACATTCCGTTTTACGTTTCCTCTTTGCAGTAAAATATCCGCTTCAGGTAGTTCGTGGTTTAATGTAGTTTCAAAAGAATAGAAAAAAACCCTCAACCCCTATTCTACCGTGTGCAGGTAAAGGGCAGTAACTGCAATTTTCTCATTTTTTAGCATTTTTGTCATCTACTGTACGTTATCTTTATTGTAGAAGCTCGCTTACTTGGTTTCCGCTGAAAAAAAGGCACGAAAAATAAGTCTAATTCCAACATTTTCTTATTATTAGCATTGAATCCAAAACGCGTTTCTTCAAATATCTCGAAAACTCATTTCTGTAGATATTGCCGTTTAGCTGCACACGGCAGTATTAACTATTAACACGAAGAAAAATTAGTCATCCACTAAGCTTATAAGTAAGATATAAGTAAAGGCATTTGTTTGTTACACTGCAACATGTATTTTCTTTTAAAACTGTATAAAAGGTAAAATCAAAAACTAAATTTTTCCAATTTTACTTATGGGAGCCAAATGAAACTAAAGCAATGAAAGTAAAAAAAAAAAAAAAAAAAAAAAAGTGAAATTTTATATTATACTTCCTCTTGTAAATACTAGTTAACATTATATTTCTAATTCTCCGCTAAACACCACACTTTAATTCAAAAAAATTCTTAATAGTTTGCAAGAGAAGTAAAAATATTTAAATCGCAACAAGATCTGCTGCAAATAACTGATAGTAGATGTATTTATTATCCAAATCTAAAAATAGTTCAATAGAGGGTAGAATTCCTCGAGTAATTCCTCAAAAATCCATCATTAGTTTACCGTAAAAAAGAATCATTTTTAGGCCATAAAACTTATGATATACATCTGAGAATGCAGAATGGAGCATCTACTATACTCAAATGATAGTAGGAAAAGTTTTGATTCTTATCCCATTAGTTTTACAGTCCAAATACGAATATTTGTGCTGACGCCAAGATCATTTGCGCTTTTGATGTGTAAAATTTTAAACTAATGAATCTGTCCAAAAATCGACAGATTCCGAGTTTTTACCAATGACAAACTTTTTGTATTGTTACGATATGACACATTTATATCATCAAAAAATATATATATATATTTTTTTCGCAATACAATTAGAAACTTTTCACCCGATATTCTTCTTAGACACTTCTTTTAGCCTACGTACTCAAACTAGAAACAGTGTTCCAAGTAGGGAAAGTATTTTTAATTTCTTAAACTTATGAATAAATATGTTAAACTGAATTAGTTAAGTGGAAATGAATGAGCTCAAATAGAGCAGAAGTACGGGTTGCGGGGCAAGGTGAGAAGTTAAAAATTACTTACCTTTTTCAAAATGAACAAGTTAGAAATTTGTTTTGAAAAATACAGTACATAAAGAAAGCAATATATTTTTAATGAAACTAGCATTAAAACATTATGTTTTACTTTTGACAGTCGATTTGTACTCGTACATTCAGAAAAAGGTGGATATTTTTCTTTTTTTTTTTCATGGGGCGAAGTGAAAAATAAAATATTTTTCTAATGATGTTTTTTTTATTTGATTATTGGAAATATTTTTGATCAAATGAATGAGTGACTAAAATAATGAATGAATAAATGAATACATAATGAAGCAGCAAACACATAAATAAGTTAATTAATGGACTAATATGTGAGGATTAATAAATGAGTAGAATAGGAGCGAATAAGAAAATAGGCGACTAAATAAATAAATAAGATAATTTTAAAATGAAGGTACGCAAATGAATTAATAAGTAAATCGATACATAAGTGATTCAGGGGTGCCCACCTAGGAGGGAGGGGGTCATGGCGCAGAGTGTGCCATTGAAATTTTTAGAAGGGGTTGTTTTCAGGGGAATTTTAACCTTTTTTTGGGAGGGGGAGGGCTCTTGATTTTGGGGTATTCCTCGTGATATTTAGAGGGGGCGCCCTTGCTCGTAGGAGGGGGGGGGGCACCCCTGAGTGTTTTAATGAATGATTGAATAAGCAAACGAAAATAAAATATTTCGCTCGGCCCCATCCACTTTGTCCCGCATGCACTTGACTAATTGGATAACACATTTAAAATAGAAACTAGCTTACTATTAGTTAAACTGCAGGGAATAATAGCAGGTGTCAATTGATATTAAAAATGTTAAAAATAAAAACTTTATCATTTTATTTAAAAAAAATAGTATTTGACTTACAGAAAATTTTACAACTTGGGTTGCATCAATGTTTAAAAATTGCTTGTTTTGTCAAATGCTTAGATCTTCAGAGATAACTTTTTCGTGACTGGAGTTTAGTGACTATGTAGTACATATGTTACTATATAGTTGAAATATTACCATATAGGTAGTGCTAAAATGGGGTAAATATTTCACTTTACCTCGCCGCCCCCAGTTACACAACTGAGAAGAAGAGTGACAAAAATTGAATCTAGTGCTCAGGTCCCGACTAACTCAAAGGGGATGCTCTAGGCCCACACTAATTTGGAGGTCCCCTGAAAACTCTATAGCGAAATACAGGGGTTGATTTACAGGTTTATTGCATGCGTTTTTTTGAGGCATTTGTTTCTATCACAGAATTATGTAAATCATTTATCATGTGCATTATGAATCCCCCTTTGAGACCCTCATACAGGGTGTACCAAAATTGGCTGATACATTTGAAAAATCAATAAAAACTAAACGAGCAGCGATAGAAATATACCGTTTGTTGCATTATGCTTGGGACAACAGTAAATTTTCAGACACACAAACTTTTAAAATTAGTTACAATGTTCCTCAACAGATGGCGCTGCAGGTATTTAGAAGAGGCTGCAGGTGTGTCTGTCTGAAAATTTACTATTTTTCCAAGCATATTGCAAATAAAGTGTATTTCTGTCTCTTCGCGTTTAGTTTTTATTGATTTTTCAAATATGCCGGTCATTTTGGCGATCTTACAGACTGTGTTTCCTTTTATACCTTTTAAAATACCTACAGCGCCATCTGTTGAGGAACATTGTAACTAATTTTGTAAGTTTGTCTGTCTGAAAATTTACTGTTGTCCCAAGAACAATGCAACAAACGGTATATTTCTGTCGCTGCCTGTTTAGTTTTTATTGATTTTTCAAATGTATCAGTCATTTTTGGAACAACCTGTATCATGTGCATTATGAATGCCCTTTAAGACCCCTCATAATTGTGACATGGTAAATTTTCTACTGGAAAAATGAATAAAAATTCTCCTTTAAAGGAAGTTTATTTCCAGTAGACAAGTTATTATTTTATTATTATTTAAAAAATACATGTAGTTTTCGTATAGTTGTAATGCTAATTCTTCAAGTAATTTGGGGCCCCTTTGGAAGATGGGGCCCCATGCCCGGTCCTTATCAGCCTATGTGAAAATCAGGCCCTGCCTGTGCTACTCACTTAACGTAGGTAAAAAAAGTTATTTCCATACTTAAATATCCCTTATTTTCTAGAAAGTTTCTAAATAATTAAGCCTATAGGTGTAGTTGAAGCATCAAAATTTTACTCACATATCTCTAGGACAGGTGAACAAGCACTCAAAACAAATTTTGTCGAAATGTCTCTAGTTAGGGCAGGGGATCTCAAACTTTGCCGACTCACGGCACCCTTTGACGAAACAGAATTTTCTTGCGGCACCCTAGTCCATCTCTGTTATAAGGTAAACGCGTTAAATAAGGCCATCCAAAAGTTCATATTCAAATATCACGCTCATTTATGACTAAATGCGGTGATTTCCTTCAATCAAAAGTACTACTTTTAGACATTGAAATGGATAGAATGAAAAAGAAAAAAAAAATGCATAGACCCAGAAAATACTTTAATTTAAAAAAAAACTGTAGGGAAAATGAATTTTTTAAAGTGTCCGATTTTTCAAACAAGGCGTGGTCTTGATGACGTCACAAATAATGCACTTTGGCGCATCTTTCTACCACGTTTCCACGTTATGATAATCAAGCAGCGAATTAAAATTGCGCTCCATGCTTGCTATCAACCATATCGTTGCCAATGCCCGTGAGTAACGATGCGAATTAAATATTTTGTTCTGTGAATGGCAACATTGAACGGCATTTCATCATTTGTGATGTTACACGACAAAAGCGTAAACATTGAAAGCTCGCCGATTTAAGTATTTTTTTTTAAATATTAAACAAATTATTTAAAAAATGGTCAGATCCTATGTTTTTAAGCATACTCTTTCAGAAAACACTTTTAAAATTTTGGAAACGACCCCATTGGCTCCAACTTTTGCATATTCATCAGAGGGCCTTATTGGGCTACTATCCACTTTTCCAGAATATCCAATCATAGGAAGAAATGACAAAGACATTTCTCTCTTTGAATGAGTCAACTACATAAATTAGGCTTCAATAACAAAAAACAACTTTTTTTGCTAGTAAACTACAGTTAACCATGTAGAAACAAAACCTACCGTAAAATAAGCTAAGATAGTTTTGATATTTCTCTTCTGTTATAACTTTTGCTACGTTGATGCCTGGTAATCAAAAACTGCTTGTTGAAAAGACATAATCATCAGTTAGGCTTTATGATAACGATGAAGACACGATGTAGCGAACTTTTATTATGCTCCTTAAAAAAATAGGGGGACCTCTTTCTACGGCACCCAGTTTGAGAACCTCTGAGTTAAGGTACTGTCCCAAGTATGATAATTTAACTGGAATGTCAATTGAGGTTTTTTCATTCTGTTTCGAAGTAAACAAAAATTCAATTCAACAAATATTTTTCGCGATTTTTAGAGAATGTGAAAACTTGATCTTACTGTTATTAAAATACCATATCTAAATTTAATTCAATAAGAAGCATTTGTAAGTAAAACATTCTATTTTACCGATTTTGTATTTACCTACTTAGTTGTAGATCTCCGCTCCCGATATGAGTCATATGAAACTCAAACCAGATATAAAGATTACCTTTCGCTGAAATACAGTTGTAAGTTTTACCTGGAAAACGAGATCAAACCTAGAAATTGTAACTTTATACTTATAAACTAGGAAAATATTCGTAGCTAAAGAATTACGAAACATTGAAAAAGATGATTTTCTGCGAAAAGAGAGCTTTTTTCTTGAAATTTGTTCTCAAGTTACTTTCTTTGGAAAAGTGATATTTATTAATTTATACTAAAGAATTCATCGATAAAGTTGTGGATAGGAAGAATTTTATAAAAACGGAACAGAATTTATTTTCCCGAAAAAAAGAATTCATACTTAACCAACAATATAAAATTTAAATTTTCCCTTTACTTACAGTTATTATATCTTACTTATATATTCTTGTAATTTTAATTTTGTAAAAAACAGATAGGTATGTTTTTAAAGTTTTATGTTTTGCAATCGTGTATATTTAGGGGATGGAAGTGTTAAACTGTATTTGGCAACATTAAAATATTTATATGAGGAACCCTTCGCCCTCGACTTCGTTCCTAGCGACTTTCATTTGTTTTCGCATCTGAAGTCTTTCCTTGGCAGTTAGTGGTACAATAGCGATGATCTTTTGTTGCGATTGTTAATTCTACATTGTTGGCTATTTTCCTATGTTGACCCAGTTCAGTGTTTGTCAACTTATGGAGGTTCTACTGTAGTATGTTTTGTTATATTCAATGCCCCAGGCGACCTAGCAATTTTTTAAATAATAATACATACGTTAAAGTTATTTGAAAGAGTAAATTGTTTAAATAGGTGACCTATCCCAACGAGCAAGCTATTTAAATAAGAAAGATTTACTACAAATAGTCAGTTTTTAAATCACGCCGCGCAAGTAATTATGTATACTCAAAGGCTAAATCAATAATAATATATGTATTTTAAGCTTTTATTTAGTCCGAATGTTTTGCAAATCATTAATATCAAGGAAAACCTTCTGAATTTAGTGTACCTTTCCGAGTAATATGTCACCTGTAAGCCGGCCCCTACCTAAAGAACACAAAAATCATATTTTTGTCAAAAATCCATATTTAGTTTTTGTGAGTCGTTCTTATGTAAGATAACCGAAATAATGAATAAAAACTGAGCTGCTAAAGTTTCGATTGAAATTTTCGACAGCAAGCCATGTTACTTGGTCGGTTTAGTGATGCCAAAACACATGGACAGTTATATACTTTTCAAAAAAAAAAAAAAAAAAAAAAAACCAAAAAAAACGATAGATTGAAAAAAAAGTAAATATTTCAATTTAAATTTAATACAATTTTTCTATAACCATTTGAATCCAAAAAAAAATAAATAAATTTTTCAAAATGTTTGTTTCGTCACCTAGTAGGTGCCCGATTTCGGTAAACATATTCGAGTTGAAAATGTAATCGAACGTTCAATGTAATGCTAAGTCTGAAAATAGTTTAATCCCAAAAGCTTCTAAATTCGTTACGAAAACGAAGAGAGCAAGAAAATCTAATTTTCTGCCTTTACTTCTTGTAAATGCGATTAAGTATTTCTAAAAGTAGTTTTACATTACAATTTGCAGCGGAGAGAAGTTTTAACACTTAAAATTTTTATTAATACTTCTTAGAAAAAAAAATATATCGTTTGATTTTTAGAACTTTGTTTTGCTGCTGAAGAGACGATTTCAGTAAGAAAATCGATCTTAAAGTTTGAAGTATTGTTTTGTTGGAGGGAGAATTAAAAATGTATATTTTACGCGTGCAACGAGTTACAAAAGAGAAATAATTATGGGGATTAATTATGGGATAAATGTTCTGAGGTAAATTAAGTTATTTTGTTAATTTAAAAAAAAAAAATCAAAGCTCAAAAGCCCATTTTTATTGTGAAAATAAAGATGAATGAGAGTAAGTAGCAAATTTCAATAAACCAATTGTGCGTCCATGTCCTAGCCACACACACTGTCATACACATACGCACTCACACACATACACACTCTCACACACGCGCGCGCCTTTACACACATACATGCCAACGTGCATTCACACAACTCTACGCACACACACAAGCCAACACATACACAGCTATACACACGTAACCGTCCAAGAGGAGGGGCAGGCTTTGTGGGAAAAGAGCCGTTTCTAGAAACAATAACTCCAATGGATAAGTCTTGTCGCAGCTCGTGATTGCGAAAAACATAATTTGAATTCAAAATTTCAGAATTCAATTTTTTTTTTGTTTGTCCACTCACAGCGTTTTACCTAGTGATGATGATGATTCTTTTTTGATTTTGATGATTCTTTTTTTAATGGATAGGGAATGGTTCAACTTAGGTCCCATTGCTTTGCATGACGATATTTGTCGTTAGAAAAAAAAGTTATGGGTAAAAACAAGTAAATTTCATGCTTTTCCTATTAAATGATTGAATATAAACAGTGGCGGATCCAGACTATGGACTTCGGAGTGGAACTATTTTTAGAAAATATATTAATGGAGGATTATTGAAATGTATTATGTGTGGGAAATTCCAGCAGAACCTCGTTCATCCGTCCCTCGTTCGTCCGGATCAAATTTTCTGAAAAACATTTTTATCTTTACAAAAATAGCAATTTTAAATTACGCTAGCAATAAGATAACTATCATATGCCAAATATTCGCTTTTTCTTTTCTTAAATGTAAAGTTCCTGTACAGATTTTACAATAAATTACAGTGGTCTAATAAAATGATTTTGAAAAAAAAAGAAAAAAAAAAAAATAACCGACTTCAAAATTACTCTGAAAAGTGAAAAATAATTTAATTCTTTGAACACCTTCGATAATACTTTTAAACGTAATTTTTGAAGTTGGCGCAAAAACTATAGATAAAATCGTTAGAAGCAATAATTCAACTAGTACAGCTATAAATTTAACTGGGCCCAGTTTCTTCAATACCTCTCGCATACATTATGCATTGATAACATCATATTTGAATAACGGTATAAATGTTTCGTTCCTAACTTCGGATGATTTTCTGGAAAACTATGAACGAAGCATGGTTACACTTGATTTTACTTTTTGTTCTTGCGCCAACTTCAAAAATTACGTTTAAAAGTACTATCGATCGTGTTCAAAGAATAAAATTATTTTTCATTTTTTGAGAAATTTCGAAGTCGGTTCCATTTTTTTTTTTCAAAATTATTTTTAAACTAGAAAGTCTCCCGTCAACGTATGCAAGGGCGCCTATATAGGGGAGCAAGGGGGCGGGGCTCAAGCCCACGTTAGAAATGAGAATTTCCTTGCTTAAGTGTTTATTTCATTGCAAAAATGTATAAAAATTTCTTTTTTAGCCATTAATGAATAAGCTAATAAAAATATCAAATTTTAATATCCCTAATCTGTTCTGAAATCGGTTTCCATGGGGAAAATATTCTGCTAAACCATGGGGAAAATTTTTGAGCCCCACCCTCAAAATTTTTCATGTGGCGTACGACGGGTGAAAATTGCTTCTACATTTGAACGAAGTCATTGCCTGTTCGGTGATATTTTGACAGTTGAAGTTGCAACCCTAACTCCAGTGGATTAACCCTAAACCCCAGTAGTTTGTTTCTTCATTCCCCTGAAATGACAGTCTTACCAGTAAAACAGCTAAGATACCGGATCGAGTTCAGCCTTCTCACAATGAAGCCTTTTTCTGGGTGTTAAACATTACCAAAACATATTGTCAAATTATTATGCCGTGGCGCGATTCATTGTTGAAACGCGCGGGTTACTCGATCATCGGTTATTATTTATCTGAGGATGATTAAATGGGAGTGACTGAATTATGAAGATGGAGAAATTACTAGGCACGCTTAAGTTTTAAGCAGGGCTACGGAGTCAAATGGAAAATGTCCGACTCTGAGAATTTAAAGCTCTTTGACTACAACGTGTTTGCCCTAAAATCCAAAATCCATATCCGATTCCGGCTCGGATTCCACGATAGGGTTTCCAATCTCGATCTCGAATCCCGCATGATATTTAACATGATTAATGCCGTGGGATTGAGAGCAAAATCCCGTTGATCAGTTGACGCATGAATAGAAAATCTGGATAGGGAGTTTTAACAGCTTCCGGGGAGAGAAAGCAGGCTCGAATGTAGACTCGAGCACAAGAAAAGTACATAAAGTTCTTCAACAGTTCCTCTCTCTTTTAGATAACTATAACTGAAACTGACTCTAAAGTAGTTAAATCTTAATTACATAAAGAGAAGATACATAAGTCCACCTAGCATGACTATATAGTTTTTGGCTTACGAAATGATAGCAAATTCTTTAGAATCCCGGTAAGAGTATTATAGCTAAATCTAACATGTCTCGATGATCATCACGCTGTTGTTTCTGAATAGAAAGGTGTTGTTCAAAAAATCCGAGCATGATGGTGAATATATCAAGTACTTCCTTGGTTATCAGATACATATCTTTACTGTCAAATTTTTTCCTGGTTCTCTGTCACTGTCGTCAAAACCATCGTTGCTTGGTTTGTTTGAAGTTAGAAGCTAAATCATAGGCTGTTGATGAGACATATTGTTATTCCATTTCGTCATAAGTTCTTTTCTTTCGAACAACTCCTTTTTTTGTTCTTCCTTTTTTTCTCTCCTCTTTTTGTGCTAGTTTTTTGTCAGCACCAATCATAGAGCTCGGGCGTCCTTTTTCGCACTGAAGAATTCATAATTTCCTATCCTTTTCATTTTTGATCTCTTTTAAAGCATCTCCACGCGCAATGTCAGAGAAATGATCCATAATTTCAGATCTCTCCCCTCAAAAAGGTTTTTTCTCTTCCTTTTTTCAACCTGGAACTCTTGAAAAAAAAAAAAAAAAAATCTATAATTGTTTCTTGCAACATAGTTAGGCTAATTTATCAGTGTCTTTCTTTTTATAGGAATTCGTGATTTTTTTTGCCAGAAAACAGAAATTCTTAAAGCTGCACTTCTTGCCTTTTTTATGTCGTAGTAGAAAAAAAAAAAAAGCTTAATACTTGCCTTTTTGATGGTATTTTCACTCCAACAATTTGATTGGATTGATGTGATCAAGAAGATCGATATAAAAATATCTTCTTAACCTGCGTGAACAGCTATCGGTAGACGTTGGTGCTACGTTACAAGCCTAGTTGTATCGTCACAATAGTCAGGCAAAAGTTACCAGCAGCACAAACCGCTCTTAAGAGAAAATTAGTGAAAAATACAATGCTGTGCTTGGTTAGAAAATAAGTAAACGATGCACCTTTTGTAAAAATAGAGTTACCGCACGAAGTGAAAATTAATGTTAAAAGATAATGTTAAAAAATAACTAACAGAGAAGCCTTTGGGAAATTGTTGTAGAAATGATTGCAAAAACGTCACGCGAGCGTCGTCTTGGCGAAAAAGCTTCGCCACCTGAAAAGGAACCAGATGAAAAGCGGGAAAGCTATACAAAGTCACAGGAAAAAGCAGTTTGAATAAAATAACACTTGTGACAGGAAATAAGGCCATCAAAAATCCAGATCTGCTACAAATTTGTTTTAAACTTAAAAAAAGTTGAAAAAATGTCTTTTCGGGGAAAATTTTATAATTACATGCTATTTGAGACACCCTTTAAACTTTTCCGATTGAGCTAATATTTTACACACAACATTTTATTGTCCATTGAAACAAAATTGGGGGGTGGGAGCTAACTTTTTACAAAGTTGAAAAGGCAATATTATGTGTTAAAACCAGACCTTAATTTCTAACAAAAAATGTTTGGGAGCCTTTTGGTCTTCAGAACTTATTTTAGTGTGTGACTAACCTGAATCTCGTTAGTAATTGGAAAACCCACATGAACTTGTAAGTGTGGTAATTGAGCTCCCATGAGCTTCTATGTAGATAGAGCCCTGGTTAAAACCAGAGGTTCTGCGGGTTTCGACCCCCAGAATCCCCCACGCTGTGCCCCTGGCCTGACAGTTGAAGACTTCGTTTTTTTTAAGAGGCAGACGATTTTAAAAAATATTGCATTTTATTTAACTATTTATTCATTTAATTTTCTAAACAAAAACTCAATTATCTAGGTGTATGAAGAATTTAATCCCATTAAAGAGTTTTGCCGATCGAATAAATCCAACCATTTTCAAAACAAATTGCAAATTCGTTTAAAAGAAACAAAAACTCTAAAATTTTTATGTTCTGTCGCTGCTGGTAAACTTTCGATCAATACTTCTCAGGATTACAGAAACGTTTGCAAACGTCAATAAATCCTTTCTTTCCTATTCACGATATAAAATGCATCCTGACGCCAGGTGCAGAATTTTTCGATTCTTTGAAAATCAAATACCTTCTACCTTGCTAGAAGTGCTTTAAAAGTTGGGACATTCGACTTTAACGTTTTAAATTCCAAACGAATCACGGTGGAATGGCTTATGACTTTTAATGTTGGTGTTTTCTTCAGTTTATTATGCCCATACAAAAAAAAAAAAAACTAGTTTTGCATTGTCTTTATTTAGAGTAGTCGTTAAAAATTACAGATGGCTGCTATTTTAAACCAGATAATCGCTTGTCATGCCATGGGGGGTGCAAATTCAAGTCCGTCATTAAGGGGGTTTAGGGAAATCAATCCCCTCTCCCCCCTCCCGGGCTCGGCTTTGAAAAATTCATGTTTTTCATAAAAGTGGACGTGGTATTTGTTGTTTTCCGACCAAATTTGCATTGAGTATACAACACCCTTTGCAACCCCCCAAAAAGGTATTAGAAATGTCAGACCTATGCAAATTGCTTCGTTATTAGAACGATTTTTAGTCTGATTTGACGTTTTCAAATAGTCATATGAGACATTGAGAAGCAAAGGGATGTAAGTGGCAAAATTAAAAACTTGGAGATAACCAGTACACATAGTAGGGGAACCTCTCTGTCTTGGGGCAAGAGATAGTACTAGTAGCCCTGGTAGTTGCTGCTATACAGCATGATTTAGAAAAAAATTTCAATGAAAGACTACCTAGAATGTTATTTTTAAACGTGTTTTGCTTAAAGCTTGAAAATGTCCACTTACATCCCTTTGCTTCTCACTGCCTCATATGTGGAGTTCAAAGCTAAAGTGGATCATGTTCATTTCGACTTAATCCACTTTAGCTCTGAACGCCTCATTTACGAGCGCAATATTTCGCTGCCAAATCAGCTATGTTCAGAGCTTAAGTGGGACAAGTTGAAGTGGAATTTGATCCACTTTATGCCTGATACATGAAAGAGATGTTTAACATTGACTGAAAAAATATTAAACACATGATATACAACAGGATATGTTTTTTTAAAACTACATGTTCAATACTAGCTCGTCTAAGACTCTCCGTGTACGCTAATGGGTACTAGTGCACGCTAAATTTGACGTAGTGTCTAAGTCCTTCAAATCTCTTGACAAAGCAATGCCTCTGAAGGCGTTGCTTTGGGATCAGGGACTGCTCGTCTCCTTGTCTGGATCAAAAATATCAAAATATGATGCTCACATAAGTCACAAATTTTTAATTCGTACATTCTTAGACTGTATTTTCTAATTGGTTGAAGTTTTTTTTTTATTAGTTATTGACGGAGGTATCTTGTTTTGAACAATACGTATATAATTTTCTCGCAACGGGGTTTGATTTTCACGGCGCCGCCTGCTAATTTTAATTTTGTCTTACTAATGTATTTCTTACTCATGTAGCAAATCAGTAAATTAAATGCATTTTGCTACGAAAATAGTTGAATTAATTTATTATTATTATTTTTTTTGATAATAAATAACTTCATTTAGTCATCAGCTTTTTTTTTTTTTATATTTCAGTTTTGAAATATATTTAGTGTTAAATTCAAGGGGAATTTCAGATAAAAATCCCTCCGCCGCTCCCTTCGAAGATTAAATTTATGTTCTTTAATAAATATATCGTAACTAGCGTCCGATTTCTGAAGTTTGACTAGTACTCTAGATTTAATATTTCATGATGCCGTCAGCTTAATTTACAGTTAGGGTAATATTGATTTACAGACTCAGTTGGAATGTTTTTATGTACTATACTCCCCGATTACTAGAAGACGCCTGTACAGATTAGGAAAATTCTTTTTCTGTTTGAAACGGTATACTTACTTCTCCCTGTCGTC
Source organism: Uloborus diversus (assembly GCF_026930045.1). NCBI lineage: Eukaryota > Metazoa > Arthropoda > Arachnida > Araneae > Uloboridae > Uloborus > Uloborus diversus. Next base: position 53,233 of record NW_026558695.1, on the reverse strand, counting down.
TAATGGACTTCAAGTCCGGGTATAAGGGAACCTGGAGAAATCGAGGGAGAGGATAGATTTAAAGACTAATTTCGCGTTTAGTTAAATTAGTGTTCAACTCACGTGGGTTGTCAGTTACGTTATGTAGTAGTTTATAGGAGGCCCCGACTTCAAAAGGTTATAAAAAATTAAGAGATCGTATATAATTAGTTAGGTATTGAAATAATTCATCGTATAGTAATCAAAGTCAGTGTTTATTTTATAACTGGGTGTTTAGTTTAGTTGATTTTTGTACTGGAGTTATAAAATAAATTTCATACTCGCGCTTTGTTGTTTGCAAACTCATAGCGTTTCACTTAAAAATTTTGCTATTTTTCGGCATGCTGGATATTGCGGGGTAATACAGTAAGTTACCGGATCCAGTTCAGCCTCGTGAAAATAAAGGATTGCCTTGCATGTCACACATTATCAAAAAATATTATCAAATTATCACGTCGTGGAGCGAATTTCATTGTTGATGACGTCAGGAGGGTTACTCGATCAGTGAATTTGAAGTTTGAATTCCATCTATCTAAAGTTAACGGAATGAAAATTATTTCTTCTTTTCATTTTTTTTCTTTTTGAAAAGCAAGGAACTTCTAATTTTATTTCACGCTTCAGTTGTTTCCATTATTGAATAAAAATACTGGTGATTCCTTTACGAAAATTATCAGGCATATTAAAGTGAAAACGTTTCAATAAATAATGTTTTTCGTTATGCACAAAAGACATTTCAACGTATAACATAGGCCATAGACACACATTGCTCCTTCATATAATACTTAAAAACAAGATTTGCCTAAAAGATTACGAACGTCTATTCATAAACTATGAGCTTTTAACATTTACTCTTTATTGAAATATTTACTAATTTTACGTTATGATCGCGCTAATGCATTTGAAGTGGACTTAGATCGAAAATTTCTTGAAATAAAGCACTTTCGCTTGAATTTATTTAAATATTTATCTTTCTCTCTAGTGAAGAACATCGTACTGCTTCATCAGCGGTAAAATTAAATAACCAGCCCGTCAGTGCATAAATCTAGAAATAACGTTGTTTCTAACTGAATATTCATGAATTGTTTGTTAAAGTTTCTGAATAATTTCTGAAGTAAATGCAAATTCTACCGGGACTGCTTTTCATTACGTTTCTTGTGAGTACGTTTGCATTCGTATTTCGTTTTCCGCGTTTCTTAAAAAAATATAAATCTAATATATTGTGAAAAATATCGTCTGATAGCTAAAAGTAATTTTCTTTTCAAAAACGACAATCGGGTCGTTTCGGAAATTTTAAAAGCATTTTTTTTCTGAAAAAGCATGCTGAAATCATAGGATTTGATCTTTTTTTTTTACAAAATAACAAAGTTTAATATTTTTTAACAATAAGGTCATTTTTAAAATTTTAAAATTATTTTTTTTTTGAAAGAACATGCTTAAAAACATGCGATCTAACTATTTTTAAATATTTTGTTTAAGTTTAATATTTTTAAAAAATACTTAAATCGGTGTGCTTTCATTGTTTAACATTTCTTGCCGATGACATCACAAATGATGAAATGCCATTCTGTGTTGCCATTCACAGAGCAAAATATTTAATTCGCATCATTACTCACGTGTATTGGCAACGATATGGTTCTTAGCAAGCATAGAGCGCAATTTTAATTCGCTTCTTGATTATGATAATGTGGAAACACGGTACAAAGATGCGCCAAAGAGCATCATTTGTGACGTCATCAAGACCACGTTTTGTTTGAAAAATCGGACAGTTTAAAAAATTAATTAAGAAATAACTGTTTGGAAAACGAAAGAATTTTCTGGGTCCATGTTATTTCTTTTGCTTATTCTATCAATTTCAGTGGCTAAAAGTACACCTTTTGACTGAAGGAAACAACCCCATTACTTTAATCTGTTCACAAATTCAGTATCATGTTTTATGCTTCTGCACATGACATCACAAGTGATAAAATTCCATTCACTGATGCCATTAGCGCAGAGTGCAATATTTAATTCGCTTCTTAATTATCATAATCTGGAAACGCGATAGACAGCAAACGTAAGCATTCAGCGCGCCAAAGTTCATCTCTTGTGACGTCATAAAGACCACTTCTTATTTAAACTATCGCACAGTTTAAAAATTTAATTGAAAATTAAGCGTTTTGAAACTAAAAGTTTTTTCTCGCTCCGTGTTTTTTTTTTTTTTTTTTTTTTTTGCTCATTCGATCAGCTTCACTGACTAAAAGTAGTACTTTCAACTGATGGAAACAACCCAATTAAATAAAATTAATCTATAGTTATATTTTTTAATTTATCGTCTTAAAATATTTTACTTTTACGTAATGTTACGGTATTTTAAAACTATGCATTTTAATAGCAACGAACAGTTTTGCATTTTTGTTTTCAACCCACGGAGATGAAAAATAAATGAAGTTAAAAAAATGCGTCCATAAATGTGAAACGTTTTCTGTTTTTATTGTAATTAAAGTATGATCTTAATTCCCAAATTAAAAATTAACGTATTCCTTGCTGCTGCGCGTAGTTGTTCTGCTTACCTGTACTGCAGATTTTTTTTTTTACAGAATTGCTCTATTGCTGCAGATTTATTTGCGAAGAATAAAATTCTAAAATACTTTGAAGCGACAAATATTTGGTCTTAAGCTTTCCGATTTTAATACTAGCATTTTTAGTCAGGATTCAAATTTCATTTTCTGCAAAAAGACAAATCGTTTTATTTCTGGGAGATGAAATTCTTCTTGAGTATAAAGCAAGGACTCAATTTTCCATAAATTATTGCATCTACAAACGTGAGATTATTTTAAAGTCAATGCTTTGTTTGAAGCTAGAGGATTGCTTTTTTGTCAATTAACACAAGAAATATCATACAAAAGCAAACTTACAAATTCGAACAGTTGAAAATTTAATTCATAATGCGCAAAACAGTCATTAAATGACCTTTCTGGCATATGTGTTGCGCAATCAGAATATTCAATAAAATATAGTTAACAGATGAAAATTATATATCTTTTTTACACCAAGAACAATGGAAATAAATACTTGCGCTAAATGATTTAAATTATGCATGGGCAATTGCACGGGTAACTGACTGACATTTTTAAAGCAAAATAATGTATATTTTGCAACATTCAACGCAAAATATACGTTGGGTAAACGATCTTTTCTCCTGGATTATTGTATTTTTGAAGCTGAATTCAATGTAAAGTCAGAACAAACAACGTAAGTAGAAGCACAAATTTGTAAATTACAGCTTCTACTTACGTTGTTTGTTCTGACTTTACTATTCAGCACAAAGGTATTTATTTATCTTATCTTTATCTGAATTCAATGGTATAACTGAATTCTAGAAATACATTTTGGGAATGATTAAAAAAAAAACTTTTAATTTGAATTCTGAAATTTTGAATTCAAATTATGTTTTTCGCAAGCACGAGTTGCGACAGGACCTTACTCAGTGGTTACTACCCTAAACACTTGTTTCTAGAAACGGTTCCTTTCCCTGCTGTTGGGCAGTTACTTGTTTATAGTTGTGTATGTGTATGCTTGTGTGTGCGCTTAGACCAGTGTGTATGCACGCTGGCGTGTGTGTATGTGTGTAAAGGCGCATCTGTGGATGTGTGTGAGTGTGTATGAGCGTGCGTGTGGGTAGGACATGGACGCCATCGACCAGGAGCAGCGGCTACCGGGAGGAGTCGCGCCTGCAGAGGACGGTGGGGTTGTAAAAGGAACCGGACATCAAGGACGGTCAAATGAAAACAATTAGCAATCGTGACTGCTCAAAAAAAAGAAAAAAATCTCAAAAGCATAGTAACGGATTGACATGCTAATTTTTCAAATGTCTCTCAATTACCGTGTTTATAACAAATTTTTAAAAATCAACCAAAATATGTTTCCAGAATTCAACTACAGAATTCAGGTTAAAAAGTAAATAGTCCAGGAGAAAATATCGTTCGCACAACGTATATTTTGCGTTGAATATTACAATATACTTACTGCTTTGCTCTAAAAATGCCAGTCAGTTACACGTGGTATTGACTACAGCTTAAGGAAATTCTTCAAGTTAAAGATGATTAAATGAATATTCGACGGTGAATACCGTAAAAATAGCTAATTAGCGGTTAATAATATTTTTCAGAGAGGGGGGGGGGCAAAAGTGCTACTTCTCAATAGAACCACACAAAACCTAAGTAAACGTAACTGATTCTAAAAAAAACAACAGCAACATTTTTCATCCCGAATCGTCACAGAGTATAGACCTAAAAAAGGTGAAGTACAACGTGACTTCTAGTAAGTTTTACAATGTTTGTGTGAGTATTAGTATCAAAGCAGTTGCACCCCGAATAAAGATTAAGTTTCAACATTTTTCTGGAGGCTATTAGTAAAGTTTTTGTTGCCATTTCTTTTTCTTTTTGTACACCAAAAATAAGTAGCCAAACAGCAAATTATGTTTTGAATTGCAAATAAAACATAGAAATTATCAGTATAAATAAAGGTTAATGGAAGTAATAAAGGTACTAACGTTAATCGATAACACAGGTGCCGAATGATACTAAAATTTTTAGTCACTTTTTTATTTAGTCATCAGTTGGCCGGTGGCGACCGATAATGTTGGTTTTAAACAGCGAAACGGTCTTATTTGGAGAAATCAGTTCTGTGATGATTCTGCGAGCTTGAGAAAGGAATACGCAAATGAAAGGGGAAAATCGTTTGCACTTGATCGTCTGCGGCTTTCAAAGTGTCGAAGGAAATATTCACACTTTATAATCCTTCAGAATTCGCGCCAACATGACAAAGTGAAATTTTTTAAAATCTTGTTTCATCAAATTAATCTTTTGTTCTTACTCTGATTTTGTTAGATGTTTTGCATAAATACTAAATGAAATATTTTGAAGTAAGACACATTTTAGACATATTTTTAAGGGAAACAAGCGCGTTAGGAAATTTCTTACTCGACGAGTTCTCAGATCTTTTATTTGACACAAGTTTCGAAGGGGGAAAAAAAGGAACAAACCTTTAAAATCTTCTAAGGTGAAAGGGAAAAATAATTGCTCCGAAATTTGGAAAAAGTCATCGATAGGACATTTCTGTTTCACATTGCGTTTTTAAATACAAATACTTGAACTGATTTTTATAGCTAACAGGTTATCTCTGCAGTCCACTATCGTCTGATTGAATCGAATTAGATCCAGGGAAGAAGCGATGCTTCCAGAGATTATTCTTCCATCTAAGAAACTTTCACCGGCTCACTAAAACATCAGCGTCTTGACTTTTCAGAAGTTATTCTCAAAACTGTATCTTCATTTACGTCAGGTTTTAGATTAACTTACTAGCTGCGTGCCCGGTGTTGCACGGGCTACTTCAAAAAATGAAAGAGATGTCCGATTGATGTTTTTGTATTACGCTGACACCCGTTTCTAAAGCGCTAAAGAGTAAATAAATACGCGTAATGCAAGGTTTGCAAAACACCAGTAGAGCATATTTTTGGCAAAAATCTCTTTAACGTTAATCATAGTTATCAGTGTATAAGTTATGAGTATTTTCAATTAGCACAAAAGTTGAAAATATATGCATTATCAACTATAATCTGTGCTCACGTTAAAATGAATTACACCTGATAGACTATATCTGAAATATTAATGTACAATTACAATCAGTTTTTTTACATAAAATGACGCACACTTTTTGGTTGATTACGTGAAACTAAAGCACCAAGCTTAAATAAATACCAATAATCATTAATTTAATACCAAGGCATCAGATTCCAATTTAGCTTTAGTTAAAATCCTTAAAAACAATCTTTTTTGTTCAACTCTGTTTCACTTAAAGAAATCAAAACAATCTTAATTTAACATGTTCTTTTAACGATACAAACTGTATTTCAAAAATAGAATCAGGAAGGAAAAAAAGAGTTATTACAATTCGAAAACTCACTCATGTGACGGGAAAAAGTCCAACAAAATAAACATAATTAGTCCTATTCCTATTCAGAGTCACAACTGACTACAACTGTATTTATGTCGAGGACTGCATACTAAGTGCCTTGCCTCCATTATTTTATATACCGATAGATGGCAGCACCATCACCGGATCGAACAGTTAATGAGAATTTAGAACTAGTTCAGGAGCTAATAGCTACCTGGTGCTAGCACCCCCAGGGGTATCGTTTCACTTGGAGGACATTGAGACCATGAGCATATTTAACGTCGCCCAGTCCCCTTTAATGACGACGGTGGGTCTTCGACCATCGAGGTTCGAACTCAGGACCCTCCGGCCCCGAATCCGGCACTCTACCGATTGGGCTACCACGGGCCCCAAACATAGCTAAAGAAACAACTTTTATATGCTGAAAAGAGTTAAGAACGTTGAATGTAAAAAGTAAAAAAGGACAGACGATAAAATAAAGGCTATGTCCGAATAGAGCAACCAATTATAAACTAATTTAAAATGAAATTCTAGGTGGAAACGTTATTTTAAGATTTGGACAGCAACCAAAAAAATTTCTTTCAAATCAATTCTTAGAATTTCATTTGCTCACTCATATGCAAAATTGCAACAGGAAAGAAATAAAAATTCCTGAATAACGTTATGTTAATTAAGGTTTTAATTAATGTCTCCGCTAATTAAAGTCGCACAATTACGAGATTGGTCCTATTGTTTTCTTTGTAAAATTTCGAATTGATCGGTATCTCGTTTGACTCTCGATTCGCAGCGGTTCTCGAGAAGATCGATTTTCAGACAGACGGACGAGAACAGATTTTAATATTATAGTGGACAAAAAGTACCCACTTGCGTGGGTAAAATAAAATCTCTCAAAACACAAAAAACTGCGTTATGGATTAAATCATTTAAAATAACTTATTTAAGAATTGAATGTAACACGACATGATGTCATCTACTCTTCGAGCACCCGTATACTGCACATTATTGCACCGTAATTAGTTTGAATAAGAATATTTGAATTTTAACTTCCCAAACGGGTTGTTTCCGAAATTTTAAAAGTACTTTTTTTCTGAAAGAGCATGCTTAAAAACATAGGATTTGACTATTTTTTTCAAAAAATAATTTGACTAATTTTAATATTTTAAGAAATTTATTTTAATCGGTGCGCTTTCATTGTTTACACTTCTGCCAATGACATCACAAATGATGAAATGCCATTCACTGATGCCATTCACACAGAATAATATTTAATTTGCATCTGTACTCACGTGTGCTTGCAACGATATGGTTGATAGCAAGCGTAGAGCGCAATATTTAATTCGCTTCTTGATTATCATAACGTGGAAACGCGGTAGAAAGATGCGCCAAAGTGCATCATTTGTGACGTCATAAAGACTACGCCTTATTTCCAAAATCGGGCAATAAAAAAATAAATAAATAAATAAAAATCAAGCGTTGGGAAAATGAAAGTTTTTTCTCGCTCCATATTATTTGCTTTTTCTATCAATTTCAGTGATAAAAGTAGTACTTTTGACTGAAGGAAACAACCCCAATGCATTGCTCAAAGGGAAAATTTCTGGAAATAATGAAACATTCCAGGTCATGTGCCTCCTGTCCTTCATTTTTCTAAACTAAATTTGATTTGGCATCTACGGTAATATGCCAAAACTGCTTTGTTGGCTTCTAAATCGAAATACTTTTTGAATTTCATGCAACTGCGCAATCACAATAGCGATTTAAGGTATAAAACTTTGATGAAGTGATTTTTCATCCTCCCAGTCTTTTCTTTTCATGCTACTCGCGGGTTGGGGCACTTAAGTGCAATTTGTCAAGAAATGCCGGGATGGCCAGTTTTTCAGTTCCTATTAGTTGCAATCGTGTTTTATGATTTTAGTTGAATAAATTTTTGCCAAAGTTATTTTGAGAAGTTTTTGTGATTATTCAAGTAGAATTTCAGTTCGTATTTCACATGATTGCCGACTCTGCAATGAATATTTTCCAACAAAAATAATGTTATCGTTCACTTGAATTACAAACTAACCAGTCTGGTGGACAAACTTTAGCCTTTCTCTGGACCTTCATCGCAGTCAGGCAAAAGTCCACTCAGTTTTTCACCTAAGAGAATTTTTATTCAGTGTTGAGTGTGACTGATTACGTTACTGTGTTAAAAGAAATCTGTTTCATTTCATAATCACTAGACTGTGATAATACATCAAGTATACATTTGTACAATGATAAAATATCAAGTATACTCGTATACATAAATAACGAGTAATTTCCTTATATGCAATTCCGATCGAAGAAAGGGAACCTTTTGTTTTCACGCGCGTTTCATATTTTAATCATATTAGGAAGGGCTGCTCAGAAATTTTTTGAAGTTTAAGTTGTAAAAGCGTACATGTAGGTTCCGCATGTAAACGGGTTAAAATCTCTCCCCATCAGTCTGTGACGTTTACCCTTTTTGCGTGCCAAATTCAAAAAAAGAAGTTTCCGCGCCCCACCCTGTACTTGTTTTCCACTTTTGGGCAGGGAGGAAAATCGATTTCTTGATAGTGTATTTTATAAGGTTATTTACATAAGCATGATCGCTTACCTTTACGCTGCTTTCTCCTATGTTACCTTAATGTTTCTGAATTAAATTTATAACTAAAAACCTATAGTGTGTGTTATCTCGTATATGTGATGGCGTAGCTTTCTTGTTTATACATGAAAAAAAAAAAAAAAAAACAACGACAACTAGCAAACAGCTGTTTTATTCTGAGTTTTGCAACAATAAACATTTACAACATAGGCACTGGATTGGCACAATTGCAAGGAATACTTTAAAGAGATTGATACCAAACTCACTGAAAGAATAACAGTTTGGCGAGAACCTCTTTGAACTGGGTAAAAAATACTATCATACAAATTGAATTTTACATGAAAGTACAGGCCTACAAGTAAACTTAACTTTTTTTCCCTTTCAAAAAATTGCTTTTTTTTTGTTTTCCTACATATAGCTATAAATATTAATGCAAAAAATTCGCATTTCTAAATCAACAAATATCGCTCGCGTGAAAATGCAAATAAAATACTGTTAAATTTGCAAAGTTTAAGACAAATTTGTTTAATTTAAATGTCCATAAATTTTGGCAAAAAGCTTTGATTCTTTGAATACAATTTAATATCGATAATTCATAGCAGATTACCGTTAGAAATGCCTTGATAAAACTTGATATGCATACGTTTTCAAATGCTATTTCTAAAATTAATTCAGTAACATGAAAATATATTTTACAGTAGCATATAACAGATTTGTAATTACATGGCCTGTATACATTTATCAAGTTTTTCGATTTAATTTAGGTTACAGAAAGCTAGATAACTTAGAAATAGTTTTTTTAAACAATATTCAAGAATACTTTGAAATTCAAGTAACGTTTTTATTGCAAGAGTCTAAAACTTTAAACATTCTTCAATTTTAAAGTTCTGACTTGAAATTCATCTGTAGAATGAACGAATATAACATATTCAATGGAATACTGGATATTGAAGAAGAATACATAACATCAACTCAATTATTTCAGTATTAAGGTTTTAAGCTAAAAAATAATGTGATTTAATGGAGAAAAATGCTAAAAAGCAAACTATTTATTAGTAGAAAACTTGCAGAAAAACTGAAAAAATATCTAAAAATTTGTTGCATTTAGAATGGAACACTCTTTGTAATAAATTGCTTATTTGTAGGAAAAAAGGAAAGGCATTTACACATTTTATTGTGTGTTCTAACAGGTGCTTACTTTTTTATTAAAAAAACCCTGACTCCTTTGCTGAAAATTTCTTTTTCTCTGCTGATTTTTATAAGGTTATTTCTTTACTTACACAAAGAACATATTAATTTGTATAATGTAATTATTTATTTACTTGAATAGGAGCAAAAATGTATGAAATAATAAATTTATCACTTTGCGTATAATACGAATAATCTTTAAATTTTGATATGTTTTAAGATTTCAAAATTTTTTTAAAACAAAATAAAAATTTTAATAGGTTTTCTAAGGACACAAAATTAGGTAAAACATTTAGTAGCAACGAATTTAGTTCTCTGATGGGAGAAAAATTTAAATCTATACGCAGAAGTATTATTGCCACATAATAGTTGCTCAAAAACTTCTATAAATTTTGATAAAACTCTTAACAGATTATTCTCAAGTCATAAATAATAATGTGCCAAAAATTGACTAATTTCCTAAAAAATAAACATTCTTAAGCTTGTACATAAATTATTCCAAGTGAAGAACTTTAAGCTCATAATATTACAAATGCCTATGTAATCACATATTTACAACAAAATCACCATTAGCCAATCATGATATTCAAAATACGCAGTTGGCTTTTGATTTTTACCTGATATTTTAGAATTTTATTCTTTGATTACTACTCAAAATACTTTGTTATTCACTAAATCTATGAAAAAAGAACTATTTGATTGTCTAAATTGTATTACATCATATAGGTATAAAAATGATTTAAATGAATAATAATCACATTTTTAAGCAACGATGCTTTATATGGATAGGCATCTATACATTTTTATTTTAAGTCAAAGAATTTCTATAAAAATAATTTTGATTTTTCTTTTTTTGGGGATTCTCAGTAATAGAGCAAAATCTTAGATAAAACGCATCTAACAAGAAAAAATAATCTTTGATTTAGTGAAATACTCTAGCAGTATGCAAAAATACTTTCCTAAAGAATATAAACACTTAATGCAAAATGTATGTATCTAACAGGGAGTGTTTCAGAGCCTTCTGGTACCTAAATTTTTCTTTTGAAATATCCTATCAGAGTTTTAGTAAGGGATCGTGCAAAAATTTGTCGAGTAACAATTTTTATATGTATTACAGGATGTGTTTAAAAATTGCTCTTTTCGTTAAATTATCTTTTACCGTATCCTGTTCCAGAGCCTTCCGGTACATTAAGTTTTCTTTCAAAAAATCCTACAAGAGGTTCGGTAAGGATCGTGCAAAAATATGTTGAATAACAATTTTTATATGTATCACAGGATGTGTTTAAAAATCCCCTATTCGTTAATTTATCTTTAATGGTATCCATTTTTTCATAGGCAACCTTAGTTTAATACGTTCAGAAAAAAAGCTTTAATTTGATATATAAATGATGACTATACTTTATGAGTGCAGAAATGTGCACCAATAGTACCCATTTACATGTGGCTGCGAATAGGTTGCGACCAGTTGCGCAACGGCAACCACAACTTTTCGAGTTATTATGGCATATTTCTTTTTGCAGTAGAGTATAGTTTATTTTAATAACAAATGCGTCATTTTTACCCCACAATGTCAAACAATATTAATTTGATAAAAAATACTTGCGGGCACTTCTTGCTAGGCAACCTAGCTAAAACACATTGTCCCTTTCGTATTGTAATGTAAAAATTTGATTTTGACTTTATACTCGATAAGAGCAGAATTTTGCAGCCGGACCTTAGAGTACTAAGCTTATCAGCGGCTCGAAAAAGATCTGACATCGTGCTCCAAAGGAAAATGAGTCGAGTAGGTAATAATTTTTATTCAGCATTTATGTATCTAACAGGATGAGTTTCAAAACTCTTCTATACCTTAAACTTACTCTTACGATACTATCAGATGTTTGGGAAGGATTCTGCATATTATGCTCCTAAGCAAAATTAGTAGAGTAGCAATTTTTACCTCTCTTCAGGGTTATTCCTCATATAACGTGGATCACATTGGTATCTTAAAATTTTCTGTTGCATAAATTTTAAATCTTTTTGCTTCTTCCGAAGAATAATGATAGGGTGGTCAATGATACAGTTCAAGGTCTTTTGAAAAAAAAAAAAAAAAAAAAAACCCTCAATATTTTAAGTTTCTTCGGAGACTAACATAAAGAGGACAATGACATTTAGTGAGACAAAATGCAGTTGCGGTATGAAATAATGCCGCATAAGTTATATTTATTATTGTTAAAAAGAATAATCCAAGAACATCAATGTTAAAGTCGAGTTGACACCGGGATTGCATGAGCTATATCTATTACTGTTAAGAAAAACTGTCAAAAACTGTCAAGTTACATTTTGTACTGTCGAACAGCTCGATAATATGAATGATTGTTGAGGTAATACTGTTGCTATATTTATTACCGTCAAAAAGAACAATCCAAAAATATCAATGTTACTATTCAAATTATCCCCGGGAAATGTATACTATTCGTCACAGATTTCCTCACAGAAAATGAAGAAGTCATCAATATTTTTAAGAGGCTGCTGCTGCATTTGTTTTCTATTGCATTTGTGTCTGCTACTCTTCAAGAGAAGTCAGTATTGCTGCATTAAAATGTTTCATAAGGCTTCTCAGACGATTGAAACAAGATCCTCCTCTATACCATTCAAAACTTTTCGCAAGATGCTCAGAAAGTTAGAGAGAAAATCCATTCAATTTCACTGATACTGTTCGATTTGTTCTGTGAAACTTTGAAAAAAAGTTCTCCAAAGGAAAAAAAATCCAAGAGACAGATATTGCTCAGCTCGACTTGTTCTGTGAAGCTTTTTATAAAGCTCATGAGCAGAACGAACCAAAGGGGTTCATGCCCTTGAATTCGTGCTGTGAAATGTTTTATAAATGTTCTTCAGAAGAATTTACCAACGAGAATGATACTTTTCAACTTGTTCTGAGGTTTTTATAAATCTCTTCAGAAGATCAGAAGAACAAACCAAACTGATTCATACTGTAAGACTTGTACTGTGAAATGTTTTATAAATGTTCTTCAAAAGAATCAACCATCGAGAATGATAATTTTCAACTAGTTCTAAGGGTTTTATAAATCTCTTCAGAAGAACAAACCAAAGGGATTCAAAGAATAGATAAAAAATACTGATATAATTCTACGTGTTCTGTGAAGCTTTTTACGACGTTTCTCAAGTGAACAAGACAGTGAGACTGATACTGTTTGATTTGTGCTGGTATGAGTTGCATGAGGTTTTCCAGAACAGCTCCAAGTCTAACTCGACAGAAAAGATATAAGCTTCCAATTTACTGTCCACAATATGTTTAGACGGTTATGGATATCTGTCAAACTGTCCTAGAGAGAGTTCCATAACAAAAGTTCATAAGAAAAACGAATAACTAATTGAAAATGAATTTAAAAAGTTTCCTTGCAAAACAAAAGTGGAAAGATATCGTATGGTTTCTGTTGGCGAAGAGAAGAAGGTGCTTTTAGTCATAAGTTTGCTTTTTTTTTCTAATGTAAAACTATTTATAATGCTATAACTATACAGTGAAAAAATGTATACCTTTAAATTCTCTAGTTAAACTAGCCAAAAAATGGCTAATACATAATTTTCAGAGAGAGAAGTTTAGTTTGTTATGCATGGTTCAGTTTGTAGGGTTTAAATAATGCCGTATATTATACATAAGTTGCAGACATTTAAGTGTTCTGTGAGCCCCTAAAACTACACTATTTTTTTTTTTTTTTAAATTTCCATTAACCTATTTGGAAGATACTTAAATTGAATGAAAAATGTTCATTATTCCTAAGAATAAAAATCTTGGTAATAATTTTCCTTCAGTGCTGCTAACGGAACTTTAATGAGTGATATATTTTATTGCGAGATTTTAAAACAACCTCCTTTTAAACTTATGGTCTGTTGGGGTAATTGGGAACGTGGGGCAAATGGAAGCAAATTGCAAAGTCACATGTAGTGGTTTTTAGAGCTAAAACTTATGGTAAAAAGTTTGGTTCTAGTTGTTTAGTTTCTGAGTTCTTTAGTGAAGACCAAACAGTACAGAGAAGAGATTCAAAGAGTTTCACTTGCTATCAAAGAATGTGCAAATCACTGTTGTTTGTAGATGACATTGAAAAATGCTATTCGCTTACATTTAGTGTCATAACTCTAGTATTTTACTCTTCCAGCAGACCTACGAACACGAAGAAAGTTGTTTCAGCAATTGTTTTTTTTGTCATGTCGAATGTCTCTAATTTTTTAAGAGGCAAAATTGCAAAAGGTAAAGTTAAAATGATTTGAGTTTCTTCTGATCGTCTGCCAAACAGAAACGCTAGCCAATCAACGCGAAGAATTAGAATTTGAGCTGGCAATATTGCCTTAAAGCAATCTATTTATTATATTTTCAACTAAATTTTTTTGAAAATAAATCTTCACGTGCCACTGTTAAACACTACGACGTTACACACTGGGGTACGCGTCATAGATCAACTAGTTCAACTAGATCAACGTCTCTGATCTAGTTGAACGTCGTCAGTATCACTAAAAGTTTCAAATACTTTTATACAAATATTATTAAAAAACGAATGATCTGACTGAAATGGTATCAAAGAAGTAACTTCTTAGTTTCGTACAATAATTCAACATTGACAGATGTACATCGAAACTTTTTTTTTGTAACATGCCTTTTGCTTTGCTAAGCGATTTTCATTTTTTAAAGCACTCAAAACATTTAAATTTCTTCTAGTTGTACAATAGCAAAAATACCTTCTGTAACAGAGATTTTACCCTCATATAAAGATGTAAATCCTTTTTGGAAATTTTGAGACGGAGGGAAAAAAGTTTTATCCGGGTTTTTTTTCTAAAAAAATGAAAACAATTTATGAATTAATATGTATTTAATAGTTACATTTTCTTAGAATACACAAAACATATTTTAAAGATATATGCAAATTTATGTTATGCTATTTTTTTCTTTTTGTGAGAAATATGCGTGAAATTTTTACTTAAAAAAACAGCATGGCTTTTTTTGTTCAATGTACCAAAAATGACCTAAAATTGGTCAAATCACCAAATCAGCATTTAATTTTGAGTAAGATGTGATTTTGTAAAGTGTTTAGTGAAATGTCTTGACATTTTTTTTTCCTTTTGTGATTTGTGAGATTCAAAGTAAGTTGTCATTTATAAATACTAGGGATGCACCGATAAATAAATTGGCCGATCACAGATTAATCGGCTGTTGACAATCGGCCGTTTAATCGGCTCTGGACGATTAATGATCATAATGATTATTTTCAATGCTACCAATTCCTCCGTCACTTATTTTTTGACTTTAGAAATAGTTGACAGTTTTTTTCTAAAAAACTATTTTTTTTCTCCTCTTTCCTAATTTTCTAAATATAATTTCAAAATTTCATGCAATTTTTTCCAGGCAATTTTTATAATTAATGTTAATAAAATCACATGACGTTAATTAGACATGAAAATTAAAAAAATATTATGGGGCAGCCTGTGGACAGCAGGCAATTTTAGAATCATTTCTTAATTTAAATTTGTTTTAAAATTTTAAATTTTAGCACTATTCTAAAGGGGAAAAATATTGACTCATGAAACATCATGCATAATTGTATATATGTGCATATTTATTCCAAGTAAAAAAAAATAATGAAAAAAATATAACTTCAACTATCAGTTTGTAAAAAAATGATAATAATGATGTACACTTTCTTTTGCATCAAATGGTATTTAAAAGATTAATTTTATTTTTATTGAATCAAAAATTGATAAATTAAGTAGTAAGTTTCCAAATGTGTAATCTAATCATATGTATAGTTACTAGAAACTTAATAACTGAAAAAAAAAAAAAAAAAAAAAAAAAAAACACGTACATTTCAGAAAACGATCCTGATTTTCTTTAAGAAATGAAACAAAAGCATTTGGAAGCTTTTTCTTTTTCGTTGGAGAGAGTTAAGGGAAGGTTCCAGTGGGATCATATACACATTTCTTTATTTCTGATACATTTCTGTCCTCCAAAAGATAAATAGAAATAACATTAATAACATAAAAATAAAAAGTAGCTCCAAGGCAGGAGATATTTTTCGCACTCCAATTTAAAGGTCCTGGAAATTAATTATTCTTGGTATTGTTATGTGAAAAAAGGTGTGGGAGTTATTCTTTAATATTTCATTCGGTTTTACGCACTTTCTAAACTATTTCTTTTTACTCTGTAGTTTCATATTGCAGTTCTATTATAATGTTTCTAGCAAATTACATTCATTTACTGATCATAAATGTATTCATCATATAGTTTCTTGTTGAAGGTATGCGTAAAAAATTGACTTTGAAAAATATTTTTTTCTGCCGATTAATCGGCAAAATTTGTCCCATTATAAGTAATCGGCAAAGTGGCCGATTAATGGGTGCACCCCTAATAAATACTATTATTATTAATTAGTTTTAAGTTTCTTACATGCATTTATATATGGTAGTATATACATACACACGGGGATACACTACTTCTGTTCGGTGTACACATTTACACCTGTTAATTAGAAAAATAGCGAGTGTATTTTGGAGTACAGGGAAAGTAAATTATCTTACAGTTTCATTATTGAAATCAGTGTTTACATTAAAAATGTATATATAATATATTTCAGAACACATGATTTTAGTGTCAGAAATTTCGAAACTTTAACGTTTTTTCTAAACGGAAATAAACCCCTTCGAAAAGACACAAAAAAAAAAAAAAAACTGTTTTTTTCCTCCTAATTTCCGTTTTCCCCCGACCATTCAAACCTCTAGCTTTGTAGCTTGTTTTTTATATGATGTATGGATTCTAAGCTATTCCAGCTCATTTTTAAAAAATAATAATAACATTTTATTTTATTGCAAGAATTATATTAATCTACAACGCTATTCAAATAATTTAATTTTCAAAAGAATAGCTCTACTCAATTCGAAAAAAAAACCCCATATTTCTACATATGCACAACATTAATTATGATGTATTTTCAAACTGTTTGTACAAAATTTATCTTTCTTTGTTATCACCAAAAATATAATTTGAATAATTTTCAGGAATATCGCTCAAGAACTAATCTAGTGAAACATAATTTATGTTTCATTTTAACTAGTAAAAAATGTAAAACAAAATAATTCATGAAAATATCTTACTAGCAATATGCTAATTTGTTCATCAAATTTCAGATATCAAAATAGTTTCTTCTTTTTCTTTCAAAAATGTTGAATTCATTTAATAAGCAAGTATTTTTTTGCTAAGATTATTTTTTATTTTGCGTTATTAAAGAGAATGTCAAGAAAAATAGAAAAACTTTCCGGTGAATGTTTGTTCACTTGGAGTCGCTCAAGAATTTCCAGTGTTGAAAGCCTAAAATCGCACTCCAGTTTACATAAATTTCATTGACATTTTAAATAATTCTCTTCTTTCTATCAAAAAAAAAAAAAAAAAAAAAAGCATTTTCTATGTTTCCAGTTGCAGGCATTAAATGTAGAATTCATTTCATTATTACAGTTTTTCTACGCGTTAAGTTTGATTTATTTTTCTGAATATCATCGTTATGTCAGTAAGTTGTCTAATCCTAGAAATAATAGTAAGATATCCTATTTTTGCTTTAAGGTGACGATATGGATATTTAGATGACTTGATGCACAAATATGGTAAGACATTTTCTCTAAATTTTCAAAGTTCAGTGCTGCGTTGCTCGGCATAAAAATACAAATTGGTAATTTAATGATTCTGAAATGCATTGGGTTCATTAAAAGCTTCGAAAGAAGCCATTATTTGTAATTGCTTATTCAGTTATCTCTTCCCATTCACATGTTTCCTATTTTCACAAAAATGTCTCTTCCCCTCTCGTGCTAAACGATTGATTTTGATGGTACATATCCGTCACAAAGATTTTGAGCAATAAAAGATATTTGTTGCATTTTAAGTACTTAAAACTTATCACCTGACACGCTTACGCACTTTTAATTTGTGTTTTAATTTTCTTGCACGATGCGTTCACGAACAAGAAGAAACGCAAAATATTTAGCCATATTTAAAACCTATGCTTAGAATAGTTTTTTCTTTTTTCCTTTTTACATATAAATACGAGATGATGAATGCTATGATAAACCAAAATAAATAAAACAATTTTTAAAAGTTTCCATTGGGGTTGACACACCTTCGTCACATACCATTGCACACATAAGAGCTTCAGCCGTAGTTGTTCAGCTTACACGTGTCTTATACAACTGCACGAATAAGTGCTTTAACCTTAGTCGTACAACTTACGCATGTTACATACCACTGCACACATAAGAGCTTTACCCTTAGTCATACAACTTACATGTGTCTTATACCATTGCACACATGCAGGTAAGTGCTTTAACCTTACGTACAGCTTACACGAGCTACATAACATTGCGCCCATAAGAGCTTCAGCCTTAGTCGTACATCTTACACATGCCACATACCATTGTACAAATAAGAGCTTTAGCCTTAGTCGTACAACTTACACGTGCCGCATACCACTGCACACGCAAGAGCTTTAGCATCAATCGAACACCGTAAGTTTTGGTGAATGCTCAGAAGTTCATCAGATTCCGAATTTCCAAATGAAAGTTGTTCTTTAAAGCAGTTGGGAAAATACCTTACACTGTTGAGCATTTAATTGCAACGATGATAACATTTCGATGAGCAAAAACATTAGGTTCGTGAAGCATGTCAGCAATCTCCATGTCGGTCGAACTGAGTTTTCACAAAATAGGTCGTCAAGTTGCCCTTGCCCTTGACGTAGATTGTCCCTCGACATTCACACTCGTAATTATGCTCCATGAGTGTTTTTGCTGTGTCTTCAGTGACCTGTATCGAGAACACAAAAATATGATTAATCATAAGAGAATACTTTGCCTAACATTTTTAATTGTAACCAAAAGAGTTATTGCCTTTGATTGCTGAGAGAAAGGAAAAGATTTCTTACAAATTTCACATGTCCTTAGTTTTCAGATATATTCCCATAAGAGCTCAAAGCAAAGGATATGTGATCATTTGTTGGTGTGTGCGAAATTAGTTTTATTACTTTAAAAGCACTTATTTTCACGAGCTGTAATTTTCGCAGAAAATAAGACAAGAGGGATTTTGTTAGCTGAAAATTTCGTGAATTTTACACGAACAGAACTACACCTAGCGGCGTGCACAGAAATTTTGGGTCCCGTCACAAATGAATTTTATGGGCTCTTCTTCTCCATATTGTTTGCCTTTATATTACACCCCTCATTTTAAAAATATTGGGTCTTTTCAGGTTCGGGCCCGGGCCAACAGGTATCCCTTCTCCCTCTCTGCGCACAACCCTGACTACACCTTCAAAAAATACTTCTCGAGGCTTAAATTTTCATGATGTCGATGGACTCGTGAAAATTGCGAAAAAAAAAGCCTCACGAAAATAAGAGCTTTTACACTATAAAGCAACACGTTTCATTGTTAGAGTTGACAGTACAAGATTTTTATAAAAAAAAAAAAAGAGCGTGAGGATCATTCCATAGTGACTAACGTAACATTCGCAGCTGATTTTCAAACTATTTTTACTTACACCGGGAGTAAAAATAAATGTGTTTTGGTTTAATATGCAGATTTAAAATGTACAAGGTGACTATTTTTTATTTCTACCAAGAATTTGAAGCAAAATAAGCGCTGGCAGCTGTTTTTTCACCAAAAAAGGCATCGTGACTAACGTAATATTTTTGCAACCCTGAGAAACAATGCTTATGTTACGAGGCAAATTTTTCTGAAACTTACGCAGGCATTTAAAATTGCCAGATATATTTGTAAGAGGTAAATAATCTATTTTTAAAAATGTACTACAGATTTATTACAGATGAATCTTTTTTGGTCCTTAATGGTACTTTTACGAAAAACTGAGTGTGACTAACGTAACGTGACTAACGTAACCATCGAATAACACGCAATGAATGCATATAAAAAACTTTTTGTAATTAATCCCTTGCTCTTATATTACTTTTACACTTTTTAGGAACCTTCTTTGTGTTGCATTATGGTTCTTCTTTACTTTTTTTCTATATTAGTGTAAGAAATTGAATGGAAGGATTCAGTTCAATTAACTCAATTTGAATGAGCGTAAAAAAAATAACAAATAAAAAAAAAACAGTTTTTACAAACTGAATAACATCAATTTGGGCTAATTAAATCCTAAATATCTCTCTTTTAAAAAATTAACTTTATGCAAGTTGATAGTTTTACCGAATTCTAGTATTCTGTCGGTATTAGTTATCGTCATAAGAAACTCCGTAGTACTTTTCAATGGCATGTTATTTTTTAAGGTTTACTGATTCATCGAACGAATAGTGTTGTACATCTTTTTGAATTAAAATGTAATAGTGAAAAAAAATATTCGAACGTTTTTGCAGAATGCATTTTAATTCCAGATATCACCGCAAATGTTTGAATTTCTAAATGATCATTCTTACATTTTCTGAAATATATGGCAGCAGCGCTTATTGTCACTGTATCATGTAACATCTTCGAATGTTTTCCAACGAGCAGCCATTACTTCATTTTAATAATAGGTAGAGATGTATTTTCTAAAAAATAGAGGCATTCTCCTTTGTTAAGACTGTATTGCTATTATCTTAATCCTTAAGCTTGGATTCTTGCGTTGAATGCACATTCAGCAGAGTACTCATTTAGCTTAACTCACCTTTTTCTTTTTTAATAATTCTTTAAATTGAAAGTATCTTGATAAAGACCTTTAAAAAAGTATTTTCTAAGTAAACAGAAGGTCTACAATGTAATATTACTGGTATTTTTTACCCTTCATATTTTTAAACAATATAGAATACCGACATATTCAAAATTGTTCATGAAAACGTACATTAAATTAAATAAGTTTTGAATATTAGCAATCATTTTTAAAATGTTACGTTAGTCACATGCAAACTGTTGCGTTAGTCACACTAATTATTTTATATCTACTGATACTAAAATGAATATTTTGCACTTTTTAAGTAGATATGACACAGATATAAGAGAATAAAAAGTGCTGTTTGGTTCAATCATCTGGTTTAGTTTTTAAGCAGAAAATAGTACATTTTCGTGACTAACGTAACGTAAATATTTTCAGTAAAATGACCAAACTAATTAAAAGACTTATCTTATAATGTGTGCAAAAAGAACAGTCAATTTTATTGGGCCAACATCTAATCATCTATAATAAACATAGTTCTTTTAAAAATTTGCAAAAACTTTTACATTACACATGAAAACGTAGACGCATGTTTTTTGCACATGCTAAGCCTTTTCGACAACCTCGCACGTTAAGAGCCAGAAGAAAAACACCGAATGCAATTTTTGCAAACTGTTATTGGATTTATGTACTAGAAAGTATGCTGAATGAAATGAAAGGTCACAATTAAGGTTTTGTGGAAAAGAAATTTCTGAGGTTGAGGTTGACATTTCTATGGAATGACCCGTGAACACAGTTGCTTTCGTCAAAACACTGCGTGTTTTGGTGCCCAGAAAACCATAGCCTTTATTGAATTTTCACTAACATTTCAAGTAGTATTGAGAGAGAAAAGAGAAAATAAAAAGAAGAATCAGGAAAATAAGTTTAAGGGCTTAAAAAGTAACAGTTTATGAAAGTATTGAATTTTTCCAAGTACACTCATAATTTGCATAATTTATCTTTTACCTGTATTTTCCCCATGACCCCACAACTATCCATCCGGCTGGCGACATTGACTGTGTTACCCCAGATATCGTACTGCGGTTTTTGTGCCCCTACGACACCAGCAATTACTGGACCGTGGTTAATACCTGAAAATAAAAGGAAATATCACGAACTCGACGTCCCCTTAACTTTAGATTCACAAATACATAAAGCACATTAGCATTTACATTTTAGAATAATATTAAAGCAATCTAATTAAATCTTCACTAATAATAAAGCTGAAAGTCTGTCTGGATATCAGGATCTCTGTCTGGATGTCTGGATGGATCTCTGTGATGCGCACAGCGCCTAAAGCGTTCGGCTTATTTTCATGAAATTTGACACGAAATTAGTTTGTAGCATGGGGGTGTGCACCTCGAAGCGATTTTTCGAAAATTCGATTTTGTTCTTTTTATATTTTAATTTTAAGAAAATTTTACCGAGCAAATTATCACAACGTGAAAGAGTAGATTATCAAATTATCATAAAATGAAACCGTAACATGAGCGAGCAAATAGCCATAGCAAATTGGCGAGAAATTTATCATCCATTGTTCGGCGAACCAAATGATCATTTAATTTTTCTACTACGGGCAAAGACGTGCGGGGTACCACTAGTTTCTCTATAAAATTGAAGTGATTTTTGTTAAACATATGTCCAACACTATTTCTTCTGGTCTAACCTGCGGCAAGATCAGGCGGAATAAATCAGCAATGATATCTTTTCTCTTTTCCATTCCTTTCTATTTTTTTTTTTAAATTTATCATAGAATTGGGAAAAGAAGATGAGGAAAAAAAAATCTTCAGTGTAGTATTGCTTTCATCTAGATATTAAGCTTTTGTCTAGATAAATTTGGCTCTGTTGACGTCGAATTTAAGAATTTTAATGTTCCATTCTATCATTCTATGCATCTTAAAGTGATAAAAGAGAAACAGCAAGATGAAATTTATTTACCAAGTAATATATATATATATATATATATATATATATATATATATATATATATATATATATATATATATATATATATATATATATATATATATATATATATATACTATATATATATATACTATATATATATATTAGGGTGGTCCTTATTTTTGAAGTTGCAGATATTTTACGCGACGCCCCCTCAATTTGTTCCATTATACAAATAAATGATCCTTGCAAAATTTTAAGTCAATCCATAAATATTAACACGTGCCCCTAGGGCCTCCTTTTTTGAGTTTCGAAGAAAAAATTGCGGATTTTCTCATTTTTATGCAAAAATATTCTAACGTTTTATATTTAAAGTAATTTTGAACCTCAATAGGTGCTGCTACTTCCAGACTGACCATTCTCTCACTTTCATTCTGTAAAATTTCACATGTTACAGAGGGTACATGTACACCAATGGCCTTGGGTCAAACGTACCGCTTTTCTGCGCTTGTTCCAACCAAGCGGCAGGGGAACGTTTACTCCCACCAAGATAAACACAAGGTATTCTATAGGCCACTAATGAATGTCCTAGGCCATTAATGAATGATCTTTGACAACAACAAATTGCCTCCTCCAGGCTTTGGGGGTGTTGATTTACAAAATTCCCTGTGTAATAGGTGTGGCAAATAGAGTCGCAAGGTTTCAGTGCTATAAATATAAGTAATTGCAATTATATTTTCATTCGCTGTTCTTTAGTTATAAACATACCTAAATGCTTATGCAATTTTTAATTTTGAAAATATAAATTTAAAAAAAATATCCAGATCAGAACAATGTAGAAATCTATACTTTAAATCAATTTTCTTCTACTTCAGTACATAGTCCTTTATTATCATCAAATTCTTGCGATTCACAAGATTTAGAAACCGAAATGAATATCTATCCTAAACTGTTGAACTTTTGTTTTATACAGCTGGTCTACCTCAATGCAAAAAAGCTTGACAACTATGGATATCTTCTCGCCTTTCATCATTGTTTGACAAATGCCATATTAGGGATAAAGATGTTGCTAATTTATTTACAGCCTATGTAGATGCAGTAAATTTTAATCCGAATTACCTAGTGATCAATCGTACGAGAGCAAGAGAAAACCTTCGAAAGGTAAAATTTAATTTCACGAATTTAAACTTAGATTTTGTAGTTATTCAGTGGGATACAAAGCTACATTCAGATGTAACTGGAAAAAGAACGCCGACGGGATTACCGTGATAGCTTCAGGTCCTAATATTGAACAGCTACTCGGAATTCCTTAAATATTTCTTCAGTTGTATATGATATCTTAGATGATAGCTCTTTATTGCTAACCGCTCTAGCTGTAGTGTTTGATACAACGACTTGCAATATCAACCGTATAAATTGTGCATGCAATTTTTTAGAGCAAAAACTGAACGGTGATATATTACATTTGGATTGCCATCATCATGCATTAGAAATCGTACTGCAGAGTGTGTCCATAAAGAAGTTCTTGCCTTTCTTAGTTCTAGATCAGATATTCAATTATTTAAGCACTTCAAAACTTTGTGGAAAGATCTTCATCATTCAGAACTTATAACATTTCAATCAAGTACATATACCACTTAAATTCTAAAAGACGAAGTTGATGATTGTTCGTAAAAAGCGGAATTGAGAAAGATTACAGAGAATTCTCGTAACTTGTAATAATATTTCCTGGTGAATTTCTTCCTACAGGGATATGTTTTCGGCAACCTGGAGCTTATTCCTGAGCCACATGGGTGGCAAAAGGAATATTTGTTTGAAAATTTTTATATTTAAGAAACAATTTAAATTGACCTTACATGAAAAGAAGATCCTTCAATGCTGTTTTACAAAGCTGTTTTACAATTAAATGCTGGATGAAGATATGGTTTTTTGCAGTCACCCAATCGAGGCTCCTTTGAATAATATAATATGTCTGAAAGACTAGAAGCGTACAAAATGATGAAAAACATGCAGCAGAAGCAGTGATTGGAAAATTCATAAATCACTTATGGTATTCAGGGGATAAACTAGTAGCTTTGTCGGTAATCGATGAAGGAATTAACTTTAAAGATAGGAAATGACTAGTCCAAAAAATGCTTGTGATGAGGAAGACGTGTCTGATGACTGTTTAACAAATTTCAGATAACAGTAGATGATTTAGAATACTTTCTTCGTAAAGATCTTCCTCTTTATAGAATCAATTACGAGTCAATAAAACTGTTTGGGGATAAGTTACAAATACTAAAAGATTTTTTCCTATTTGATCTTGATTCACGGCAAAATGAAGAAAGCTATTTAAAGGGAAGAGAGATCGTTAAAATACTGAAAATTGTGAATGATACAATTGAAAGAGGAGCACAATTAATCGAAGGATTTCACAACTAATTTACCAAATATGAGTCACAAAAATAATTGATTTTACAGACCGTCCAAGACTATTGGAAAAAAATACACACTATCGAGATACATGGAGAAAAGCGTACGATTAAGGAACATTTCTAAAGCATTATTTCATTCTTATTCAACGTAAAATCTTTAGATGATATAAAGTAATTAAAAAGATTAATTTTAGTGCTACCTCACTGTAAAAATATTTTGCAAACCTAGGAGAAACGATGTACTGGGTCTGAAGTAAAAAGTTGAAGATTTAAGGGAAAATTATCAAATTGTTAAAAAGTGCAACGGTCTAGGGGCACGTGTTATTATTGACCGATCGAGTTCAAATTTTGCACACGTTACTTTTTAATATAGTGTCACAAAACTAGGGGGCGTCACTTGTTGAATTCCGAAAAAAAAAATTTCCCATATAAATAAGGACCACCCTAATATATATATATATATATATATATATATATATATATATATATATATATATATATATATATATATATATATATATATATATATATATATATATATATATATATATATATATATGTATATGTATATATATATACACATATACATATATATATATATATATATATATGTATATATATATATATATACATATATACATATATATATATATATACATATACATATATATATATATATATATATATATATATATATATATATATATATATATATATATATATATATATATATATATATATATATGCGTCCCTCGTATAAAACGTACTTCTACAACACAGCTTCGATATTACACGGCACCAAACTTGAATTTAATACTTGACAGTTATGATAAAACACGAATGTTATATTTATAAAAGATGGAATTTCGTTTTTTTAAATACATTCTGTTAATTTCTGCTAATAACTCCAGTTATTTACTTTGTTTTTATGAATCTTGGTTTCGATACAACACGATACATATTATATATATATATATATATATATATATATATATATATATAAACCGGATTTTTCTCATGCACATACATAATTTGTATTAAAAATAAGTAAAAACGTTATTTTAAAAAAAGTCTCGTATAGCACGTTTTCGATACTACGCGGAACGAATTAACCGTGTTATACGAGGGACACCTGTATATGACAAAATTAGTAGCAAAGCACCCTATTTTTAGCATATCTAATTTAAGTTATGTTAAAAATAAAAAGCTATAAATAAACAAAGACAGTCAAACTAAAAAATAAAAAACATACTAAGATTTCAAAACTTAAAGCAATGTGTACTGGTAAAACGGAACAATTTTTTTTAAACTATAAAACAAAACATAAAAGTTACCTGACTCTATTCTAAAAGTTTAGTCAAGTTTTTAATTTTTGGCATTACTTTTCTATCTGATGTATAACAAACGTGTTGCTGATAGACATATTTTAATGAGAAAAAGAAAGAATGAATATTTTCCCCTAATTTTAATTAATGCTTAGAAGCAATTTTAGTTCAAGTGTAGAAATAATTGTGAAACTAGGGAAGCCAACGGAAGAAAGAAGAGTGTGGGTGTAAGTTTGAAGATGTCACCTCCCCCACACGATACTGTAACAATTAGAGTTTTCAAATCCATGACTTTCTATGACTTCTGCTCAAAAATGTCCATGACTCACGGGATGCAATGTTTTCAGAAAAATAGTATATTTTTTCACAAGAGTTTTAAACAAAATTGCAATCATCTGAGCTGTTCTTTATACATATGTTTCTGAAAATTCTATTAAAGTAAAATGTAACTAGCTGAGCTACTATTACAAATAAGAATCAATTAATGCAACATATATGATTTTCATATTCTAAAAAATTCCAATTTTATTTCTTTAAGACCTCCTACACACGAGGCAGTTAGTTGATTCAACTTTTCGAAAAAGATGCATGTCAAATAGTTGACTTGCGTTTTTTCGTTCATAACTTAGTTTAATGCTCTTTTCTTCCCGAAGAAATATTAGGCCAGTGCCAATAATGTTTGAGCCCAAAAAAAATTTAGAACAGGGTTGAACTCCATTGGAAAAATAAGAAAATATAATAAAATTAATAGGAAAAATAATTTACTGACGATCTGAGTTCGGGAAAGGGGGAGGAGGGGGGGTTTAAGGGAGGAAAACGTTTTGTCGTGATTTCCGGCAAAACTACGAGTCCTGTCGGAAAAAGTAAATGACAAAGTTATTGGTAATAAAAATAACTACAATTTTTGTATTTGCACTTTTTTTTATATAACCTTAAAATTTATGTGAAAAATTAAAAAAACATTTTTTTTTTGTTTTTTATTTTTATCTTTCATAAAAAAAATGATTTTTTTTTATGTCGACCTTTTTATGTCTCAAATACACTGCATTTTTTAATTTAAAATGTTTATTTTTTCTTCTTTTTTTGATTTAATAAAAAAAAGCATTTTAATTTTCAGTCGAAAAATCTCATTGCAAAATATCTGATTAAAAAAAAAAAAAAACGGAGCGTATTTTTTTCGTTGGAATCTCCATTTTCTGATGGTATTAAAATACATACAATAGTTAAAAAAAAAAAAAAAAAAAAAGGAATGTTCTCGAATTTGAATGAAAAAAAAATCATTACGTAAAATTTTAAGCTTGTTATTACAATTTACGCTTTAGTTACTCAAAAAATGTAATTTTTCAGGTTAAATTGCTAAATTAAAAAATTTGAAAATCCGGGGAACATAGAGATTGCAAAAGACATGCGAAAATAGTTATAAAAAGTCGACATACGAGCAGTATGATAATGCGCTTTTACTGCATCTAAAACAGGCACATTTCTCAAACGAGCTATAATGATTTTATCGAAATCATTTTGTGTGTTTTGATTTTGAATATGCTGTAATTTGTAATGTATTATCTCTTGTATTGTTATTTTGAACAGCTTCACAAATTCAATAATCGGGTATGTTAAAAATAAAAGTTTGAAAGAAATTTTTGATTAAACAAGAAGTTCTGTCTAGAACTAAACGAGCCTACTTTCCCTTATACCCATACTATTTTCTAGTACTTGATCAATATTCTCAAAAATAGCTAAAATCGCAAATTGTTTCAAAAATGTTTTTAAATATTTTAAGCTGATTTCTAGAAATATAATATTCCTCACTCATCTTAAAAAAAATAAAAGCAGCACCTTTAAAACAAAGCAGCTAATACACTTTTTTCCATTAAAAAATTCTTTAACAGCTTTCAAAACGAAAAAATAATAATTAAAATTAATAAGCTTATTAAAATAAATACATCATATCAAAAAAAAAAAAAAAAAAAACGTTTATTTTTCATTCGGGTTTATTCGCCGAAAACTGAATGCCTAAATTAAAACTTTAGCGTGAAAATGAAAACAAGTCATATCAACAATAATTATTTCACAGTTAAAACCATAGCTGCGGAGTCGGGGTCGGAGTCAATCTCATTTTGGGATAAAGGAGTCGGAGTCGAATATCCAAAAATCAGAGTCAGTCATCTGTCCTCCGTGTATAAATTTTTGCCAAAGCTACGAAGTCAGAGTCGAAGTCGGGGAGTCGGAGTCCGATTAATTATTGGGCACAGGAGTCGAGTCGGAGTCAGGTGCCCCTAAATTCTCGGAGTTGGAGTCTGGATTTTGGCGTCAAGAACTGTTTCCAATAAAATTTGTTTGAAGTAAAACCGCCTTCAAGTCTAATTTGTCGCCAACTTGACGACAAATTAGACGACTTTTTTTTTAAAAATCTGTTCCAGTTTGGGCACTGTTGGTGATATTTCGAGAGTAAACTATTGAATCACATTAAAATTGCCAGTAATGGGGAAATGACATTAAATTGGAGTAAAAGGAAGTCATGTGAGGCACACATCAGCTCGCTAAAAATGTATTCAACAAATATACCTATTTCATTTGATATTTTATACGCGTAATAAATAATAATAGCAGAACACAAATAAAATTGAGATTAAAAGTTGCTGAATCTTTTTTGCTTGTTGCTAGAAATTTTTAACGGCTAGCTGGATGATTTGCAGCAGAAAAATACGTGTTGACATGCATAGCAAAAACACTGTTTAATAATAAGTAAATGAAACCCTTACTTACCAACTCTAAGCCTAAATCTTTGAAATGATTCCCTGTTGATTTGATCTAACAATGCCATGAGTGCAATAGCAAATTCTGTTAGCGCAACAACGTTATGCCCTTGCCGAGACAGGTCCTGTGAAAGAAAACAGTTCGTCCATTATTTGAAAGAACTTGTGGGAAATTTACAGTAACTTAATTTTGAGTAAGAATTAAACTCAAATAGGAGAAATACTAATTCCTAAAACGTACTAATCTTTTTTTTTCTTTTGTGAGCATACTTAAGTCATGGTAAAAGTTATACTTACTAAATAAAAATACATTTTCATTTTCATCAGAAAATAATTTTGTTACCAGACTCAGTAGCTCTACCCATAATAGACGTAGATCTGATTTCCCCTAGATGTGATAACAAGATCCTTCTGGTGCTAAACTAGACGTCTAAGTTCTCAAGTAGTAGGGTGACGGCACGAGTAACAGACAGTCATAAGTTCGGACTTAAATAAGAATTTTAGGAGGGCTAAACTGATGTTGCTGTAGCTACTGAATACGATGCAACCATCTAGTATTATCAGAGTGAATTTCATGAGTCAGTTGGTATTTACGACGCAGTAAAGGAAGGTTATGAATAGCTATCACGAGGTTAGCTGGTGTTTCATACTACAGCTAGCTGTTTACGTTAAGGAGGTGAATGTTTTTAACCATCATTTTCTATTGTAAGCTGTCGATATGAGTGCATGCTGGAGGTATTTTTAATGTTTGAACCATGCTCTTTTCGGTTTTCACATCATTTTTCACGTACAATCACTTCTAATGTGAGTTTTATCTATGTCTATTACTGATCCTCAGAAAATTCGCTTTTCTAGTAACAGACTCCCATGTCTGTTATTGGTCCCTGAAGTCTCTTTCATTTTTTCCTCTTTTTTTTTTTTTTTGCTCCAGTAGAGGTTATTCATTGATGCAATTATGCCTACAGGTTCAATATTGAAAATCGAACAACGTGACTCGTGTCAGACAGGGTATCTGTTACTGGTTCAAAAGGGTGTATGTTACTCATGCCATATTTTTTGGAACCTCAGAATAGTGAATACACCTTTTTCTTTCAGTTCAGGATGCCCCCCCCCCCCCACCCCATGCTAGGAAATTTTGTTACAGAGAAGAACAAATGCAAACAGCCTTATTGGGTGTAAATAGTAATGGTATGAGTGTTGCCGCTTCAGCAAGGAAAAATAGAGTCCCACGAACAAAGTGAAAGGAGTTTATCCTAGCATAAGCAGGATGGGTTCAGGCCCAGTGCTTTCAAAGAACGAAGGGAAAATACTAGTACTCTGGGTAGCCTCATCATCTAAAGCAGGGTTTCTGATATTAAAAGAAGAATTTTTAGACAATGTGCAGCTGCTCTTAAAGGAATTGGGGGGGACTTAATATTTTTACTGATGGAAGACCTGGGAAATCATGGTATAATGGTTTGCTTAAACGGAACCCTTCAGTCGCTCATAGGATCAATGAAAACCTCACATTGTCCCGTTCAAAAGTTTCCTGGTAACTGGTTCGAGACCGTTCACGACTATTTAAAAGAAAAGAGAACAATCACCTTGGCATTTTAGGAAATCCGAATCGAATTTTTAATTGCGACAAAACTGTATTTTTTCTCAACCCAAAAGGTACCCGAGAGCTTGCAATTAAAGGTGACAAAATTGTAAACCAAAATGGGAACAAAGATGTCAGTTTTATTCACTGCAAACGCTGCTGGACATCTTCTACCACCAACAGTGATCCATAAATAAGTAAGAACCCCACAGATCAAGTTCAGCATGCCCCGTGGTTGAGGATTAGGAAACTGATTCAGAGTGGATGACAAGCAAAACGTATTTTGAATTTCTGGTCAATGTATTTCAACCAAGGCTAAAAACTCAAAGGCTCCTGCAAAAAAACTCTTGTAAAAGTCCCCCTCCCTGCTCCTGCTAAGAATGTAAATATAAAATCTAACAGCAACAGTAGAACACAAGTAGCAGTTTTTGTTAACAAGAGTGGCAAAGCGAGGTACTGAAAAAACAGAAATACAAACAGGAACAAGAAGAGGCTAAGAAAATACGATCTGAAGCAAGACTTTAATAAAATAAGGAACAGGAAGACATCAAGAATAAGAAAGCAGGAATTAGATGAAGAAAAGGAGAGAACAGAAAAAAAAAACAATAACGAAACCACGAAAATGTGGCATCCAGCTTCGAGTTCAGAAGGAGATGAAGAATTATGAAGAAGACTGATTACGTACGTATTTTTATTTTTACATTTGCATAGTTTAGTAAAGAGGCTGTTAGGCAAGTTGCCTTCCTACTTATATTGAAAGTAAAATGTTTCCTGTACGAGCTTAAATTCAAGTTTTGTTAGTAAAAACCTGGCTGTCGTCATAAATTCTATTTTATTTTATTTTTTGTGATGTACACTTTCTAGTTGGGTAGGTACTCAATTATTGTTCATTTGAATTTAAAGACTTTTGTACTAGAAATAAAGAACGTTCGCAAATTTTTAAGAGAAAAAGAGAATTTTGTCTATTACTCATCCTTTTAGCCTGTCTGTTACTGCGTATCATCAGATTTTTCGGTGTCTGTTACTGGGGTTCGGAGCTTTCTTCTAAATTCAGCAAATACAAATAGAATTGACTCATTCAGAGTATCCAGAAGCAGCCAAACGTTAGACGAGATATTGTTGCATGGAAGTAAAATAGTTTTAAAAATTTAACTACATTAAAAGGGTCAGAAAATTGAGTTAACCTGAGAGCGATATCTTAAGCATGTATGTTACTGGTGCCGTTATCCTAATGGCTACTACCGGCAGTGACGAAACATAGAGTAACGGCACCAGTAACAGACAAGGGTCCAGTTACAGACAGTCGTAAGTTTGAATTTAAATAAGAATTTTAGGCGGGTAAATCTGATGTTGCTGCGACCCTTGAATGCAGTGCAACCATCTAGTGTCATCAGAGGGAATTTTATCAGCCAGTTGGTATTTATTTACAAGACAGTGATGGAAGGTTAGAAACAGCCACTACGAGGTCTGCCGGTGTTTCATGTTCAATTGAATTTAATAAGTTTTTGGATCTAAAAATTAGGAACTTTTGCACATTTTGAAGAGAAAATGGGAATTCTGTCCATTATTCATCCTTTCCTCATTGTATCTTATACTGGGTATCCTCAGTATTGCCGCCGGGGTATGTTACTGTGTTACGAGGGGAGGGGGGGGGGGATCGGACCTTTTTCGGAAAATGAGCGAATAAAAATAGAATTAACTAATTGAGAGGATCCAGAAGCAGTCAAACGTTAAATGAAATGTTGTTGCGTGAGAGAAAAATAGTTAAAAAAGTCTAAAAACATTAAAAGGCTCAGCAAATTGAGTTAACCCGAGAGCGATGTCTTAAGCATGTCTGTTACTGGTGCCGTTACCCTATAAGAATGGATGTCCTCCGCTGGGGGATGCAATAAGTCAGCAGATAGTGAGGTGCCAAGATGCAGTGCCATTTGAAACATTTTCAGTAATAGAATCGTTTAATATAGCCCATCGCATTTGAAATCATGAGAGTCAAACTGCATGCTCTAACAATGTACCGACATTCCGGATATGACATACACAGATTGCAATTTCGCTCTTCTTTTAGGCTTATCAGTCTGGAGTAATCATGACCGAGCTGAACGCAGATGTCTTTTCATTGAAGCTGATATTACCTTCACATTGGTAGCATAAATTATTTCAGCATACCAGCAAGAGTATGCAAGCATGATGCGGCTCAACTTGTAAAAAGAAGGTAAAAGTTCAGGTAATAAGTTGTAAGTTGGGGGCCTCCGTGGCACTGGTAAAAGCTTCGTCGGAATTCGTGGGATTGATTCCCGCCGGTGCCCTGGGCGTTATATATATATCTCTCTCTCTTGTGTAGTAAATCCTTCTTGTGTGTATCCGGAGGCAAGGCGCTTTGTACGGAACTTATACTCTATGTATGTGAAGCTCTTTAGCTTCTGTATAAATAAATAAGTTGTAAGTTTCCGCCATAAACCGGGCCTAAGACAGAACTACAAACATATACCGACAGGCCGGTTACGACATTCAGGATTGCAGTCTCTGGAGCTAAGCATTTTACCTTCACTTTATGAGTTGAGTCGCACCATTCTAACGGAATCTAAACTTCAATGAACTGACATTTGCCTCCTCGGTCACAATAACAAAAAGAAAAAAAAAAAAAAAAAAAAAAATTGCTACAACTTTTTAAATAAACGGCGAAAAGATCCAGTTTTAACTGTTCTTGCATAATCTACTGTTTGATCACTGATAAGATGAAAAAGCGAGCATCTGGTTTACAGAACGAAACGTGGGGCATCTATTACTTTGCAGGGATGCCAGTTTTTTTGTTACAAATGTGTATTAGCCTACAACTGATGTCACGCTTTGAGGAGAGAGAGGTTTGTGAAACTGATAGTTTGTGAAGAGAGTTGGGACGGTATAACAAGAAGCGTCACATCACGCATTTTTTATAACGATATGTTTATAAAAAGTAGCGCGACATGCGGCAAAGGAGGAGAGCAAGGGGAAGTGTGACACTTTGAGACAAATGGGGGGTAGGGGTGAAGAAAAGTGTGACATCATTTATGCAGTCTAGGGTTTCCAATCCCGCGCCGAATTCAGTCCCGCGGGATTTCGGGATTGTAAGAAACCAATCCCGCGGGATTGACTTTATTCTTCTAAAAATTAAACTTTTATGTCGAATAAAAAAAGGTTGTACGTTTTAGGAAGGACTGCTTTTATAACTTGTAAATTAATAGTCTTTTTGAAATTTGTATAGCAATTGTAAATCACTACTAAGTCAGATTCTACGTAGAAATTATCGTTTGGTAAGCAAAAGTGTGCCGCTCGTATGGGATGGTAAAGGATTTTTACCCTAAAAATATTGCGCTTGATGAAAACACGTGCTGTGGCCTCCACTGCAATTAGTTTTACTAAAATTAAATAATTGTGGACATTTAGAAAAAGATCCGCATTAATTTCATCACCTTCTGAAATAGATTTTTCTTTTCTTTGCTGGGTTTTTGTTTAAGAACCGCAAATTTCGGACAATCGGACAAAAACGATGTCTGTTGGATATATGTTTTGCTGTATCCAGTATAACGTGCATTGATAATAACCCTTGATGCTTCATTAACGTTGGTCATTGTATCAGTGAATTTGATTCATTGCAACAAGGGGTGAATACTGCTTGATTTCACCATATCACCAAGTCGGAGTCTCAGTAAAAGCGTTAATTTCGCTAATTTTACCTCTCACTTTAAAGAGGAATTCAAAAACATCAGCAGCTTAACTTACTGAATTGTCATGCGAGTCATTCTATGTTTCATATAAGTTTCTGTCGCTCCTTTAAAGTCGTGCCGAATATATAAATAATGTCATATTTTTCAATTTTTTCTTCTTTGGAGTGCACTTTTTGTAACTTAAAGGTTTTGAGCGCATTACTGAAGCTTACAGAAGTGCTCCAACATTGCATTCAGGCCACTCCAGTGGGCTTTGGAATATGTAATACAATTTCTCTTTTTTTTCTAAAGCGTAATTGATTGGATTTTAAATATTTTTAGTGACGGTTTTCAAAAATGCTTATAGGTTACACGCATTTTCTCAGTTGCTGAACGTAAAAAACTGAAACATTGAATGAGAATACCAATGAATTTTCAGAAAAATATACTCTATATATTTTTATTGTGTTCTTCAATGGTAAATCCATCGTTGGTCAGATGAGAAACAGTTTTTCTTGCAGATATAGGAAGAAGAAGATTCAAACTTCAGATGATGCTTGTGAAAATAATCGTTTTATGAGCGGCAAAAGCTGTAAAACGGTTGAATGGAAAAATTTTTCGGAATTGGGAATCCCGCGGGATTAATCACGCTAAATATCTTGCGGGATTCGGGATCGGGATTTCGGGATTGAAAACCTAATGCAGTCCCGTCTCTGTCTCAAAACGTGGAAATTGAAGCATTGCACTAAAAAGTCAATTTTTCTTAAACTTTTTGTACCAGGAGAATCAACTGTTCAACTTCGCTTCGCATTCCACCTGCGAAGGAAGTTAACAATGTTTGCAAATGTCTAATGACTCAATAGTATCAATCAACAGTAGCATATTTTTTCATCTTACTCCGTTCTCTTCTCTTCCCGGCTGTAGTCCCGCAGCTGCCATGTACGTACTTCCTATGGTTTTGATTTTTTCTATTCTGCTGAACTTCGGCTTCAGCAACAACTGAAATTAAGAACAGAATACATAATTCAATTTTTAAACATAAAAACTGAAATTAAAAGAAGAATACATAATTCCATAATTTTTGTAGCTAAGCATAGTTTTTTAATAAATACTATAAGGGTAATCAATATGAAAAAAAAAAAAAAAAAAAACTCGAACATATTAGCGTTTTGAGGATCATAACACTTTTTGCGAAACCTTGAAATTTGAAGTGTTTTTAAAAATAAATAAACAAATAAATAATTAAAACAGTATATAATTTAAACATTAGGGTAGACCGTGCCCTTTTTCCAAAATGAGTAATAACTAGAGGGCCAACAGTCATACCAGATTGATACTGCTCCTTAGCAACTATTCTCCCAAGGTTTTGAGCATCAGTCGAGCTTCGGTTGAACATGCGGAAAAATCTGTTTTCTACAGTCGAGTACATTTTGTGTTGAACGTTTTTAAGTTTATAGTGAATAAATAGTACTTAGTTAAGAACAAATAAATGTATAAAAAAAAGCAGACTTTTATCACTTTTTGAGATATGTATTTGTATGGACAGAAAAGTTATTAAATTTTGTTGCACGTCAAAAATTAATACAAACTTACCGACGGGGCACTTTTACGCATTTCCATCGGGGCACATTTTTGCACGTTCTTACTGTGTCTTACTCTATACTTTGTCTTACTTCTAAACGGGCCCCGAACGCTTTTTTCGCTCTGTAGTGTCTAGACCTTTAATAATTTTCAGGTTATTTAATTTTGAAAATCACCATTCATTTTTAATTAAGCAACATATTCATTTCTTATAGCTTACAATCATATAGTGTTGTCTTCATGCCTGCTCAGCTTTAACTTTATACATTGTTCAGCTTGTAATACATTTTCTTTATTTTAAAGACGGTAAGACATTAGGTTCAAAACACCAACAGAACCACGTTAGATGTCAAAATAACGAAAAAACTTATCGATAATCCAAGTATTTCTCTCAGTAAGCCTTCACCATCGTCGCATATGTACTACCCCAACTGAGACCATTTGGACAAGTTTATGAACCAGGAAAGGAAAATAAAAGAAGATGCTCACAATCCCAACTGATAATCTAATTAAAGAAGCTCTTAGACAATCGCAGTTAGAAGCTACAAAGAAAAAACATAATGGGCAGAACAAAACAAAAAGGAGAAATTACTTTAAAATTTACAAGTTACTATTGAAGCAGAAATAGAAGACATCAAAGAAAAAAGTATGAAACCAAAACCTGCAACAGGGAAAAAGTTAGTACACTCTGTAAAAAGGAAATTAGTGAACGATTCTGTTTACGAAGTAGAAAATTGTGCTTGCATCTATTGTTTGAAAGCACACAACCAATCGAAAAAAGGACAAGCAGGGTTCAATGTCTTAGATGTTAAAACGCAGTCCCATGACAAGTATGCGAAATGAAATACTTTATTTTTGTTAGTAAAATCTAACAGTGATGAAGAAGATGACTAAATAGTTTCTGTTTTTAATTAGCAGTAAGCCCTATGATTTTACTTTGACCTATAAAATGTTCTTTAATTGTTTGTGGTTTTAAAGTGTTTTGAAAGAAATAAAACATTTAAATTTGGTTAAATATCTATTTCTTTTACTGCTTGGTATCATTTTTAATATGCGTGAACGTGCCCCGTGTTCGGAGCAAGTTTACGCAACCGACTTGAACTTATAAAACATTTTTTTATGGCTAAAAACACAAGCTGAGCAACAACTGAATATACAAATTTTGACTTCATTAACTGCTTTAAAACCACAATGCCTACAATTTCCTAGGTTAAAACATAAAAATTAGAAAATTCATTAAAAAAAATCCGCGTAAACATGCCCAGGTTTACTCTACCATTTTTTGCTAATAATATTCCATGTCTTATTAACATGTCCAAATACAATTACGAAATACAGTCGAGTCCCGACTTACGCGAGGGATGCGTTCCAAGACCTCTCGCGTACGTCGAAATTCCGCATTGGGGAAATGGTGTGTATACGAATTGAAAATTGACACACTCATTTATTTTAGCCATTTTTAAACACCCCTCAAACTGTTTTTTAGTCCAATTTTTGCTATATATTACCGTATATTAAGTAAAAAGCTGTATTTTTAAAGCAGCTGCATTATTCAACGCATAAAACCAATGATCAGTAGGAGAGAGAGACATAAAATAGTACGGTTTGTACAGTATGTAGTAATAATAAAGCGCTGCGCTATAATAGTGTACCATATAGTGCAGTGCATACGATAGTTATTTATAACTTTAAAATTGAAGCTTATGATTTATGTAGCACAATCTCAGATGGTTTTTCTAAAATATTTTCACAAAAACAGTTGCTTCACATTTACTTTCATAACGTTTTCCATTTATGGTAATTCCCTCTTCCAGGGTCTCTATAACTCACAGTACAAGAGCAGCTTCCAATTTCCTACTGTTTGCATTTTGTTTCGACACTATACACGGAGTTCATTTCAAAACTAAGTTCTGAACTTTTACGGATCGCATTTTCTTGTTTTTTAAGTTCTTGTATGTATGGAAGATTTACCCATACGTAAATTGTCGTGCTACCTCGATCCACTTTTTAGTTGCTCAAGTGTATCAAGAATCTTTACTTTTTCTTAAAATGTCACAAACTTTCGCTTTTTCTTTCTATATTCAAACCTTAGATGAAACAGTGTGCTTAGGTGACTCAATATTTCAGTACCTTTCACATTTAGAATTAAAAAAAGAATAAAGACTAACAAAGCGATGTTTAGACTAGTGCAAACTTAAAACTTGCGCAATCAGTGATGCTTAAAATGATGAAAGAACATTCATGAAACCAATATTTAGTAATCGATAACGGAACCGACGCTTAGCACCACGATTTCTTTCCAACTATTTCCGTGTTGCGAGTCAGAAATCGCGTTAGCTCTAAAATTCCTTACTCGTGAAAAACTCGAGGTTATAGTCATTTCGCGTAAGTCGAATCGCGTTGTAGCGGGAGTCGACTGTACTTGTCTTCTATACTATACTACAAGAACTTGAACTTAGGGGACATGTACGGTTCTTAAAGGTGCACTGCAGATTTTTTAAACTGTTCAGAAAGGAGTAAACTTCAAACAACAGTTTTCTTAAACTGTTCAGAGAGTACTGAATTTTTAACAGCAATTTTGTTGAACTAGTCCGAAAGTGGTAAAGTTTCAATAGCAATTTTGTTGAACTTTAGTGAATAGTAAATTTTAAACAACAATTTTTTTGAACTTCAGTGAATAGTAAATTTTAAACAACAATTCTGTTAACTGTTTAGAGTAGTAAATTTATTATTATTATTTTTTTTTTTTTGACTAAACTGTTCAGAGAGTAGCAAATTTCAAACAACAATTTTGTTAAACTGTTCAGAGATAGTGAATTTTTAACAATAATTTTGTTAAACTAGTCAGAAAGTATTAAATTTTAAACAGCAAGATCAGTAAATTTTAGACAACAATTTCACTAAACTGTTCAGAGAGTAGTAAATTTTAAACAGTTTCATTGAACCGTTCAAAGAGCAGTAAATTTTAAACAACGAAATAATTTTGAGTGGAAACAGAAGCGCACATACGACATTTTAATATAAATAACTGCTGAGTTTTTACGAAAATTAAATGGACAGTTTTCAAAATTCCGTAATAACAATAAAATGATAAATTTAGAAACAATTTGCTGCTTTTTGCCAGTTTAACGTATGTTGCATGCCGCTTGTGGATCAGCATATTGTTTATAAACGTAAATGGAAACCAATCCTCCTTTGTATATCCTTCGACTAAAAGCTTTCAAATCCGACTTAAAGTCTCCTTCTGGAAAGCGTAAGGAGAGGGGTATTTTCAGGATGAAATTACTGTAACAACTACTGGAGGCTTACTGTAATGACAGGTACTTCAGCCGATAAGTACTTGTATGTAAAAAGGGAACGATTAAGGATAG
This sequence comes from Uloborus diversus, assembly GCF_026930045.1. Lineage (NCBI taxonomy): Eukaryota > Metazoa > Arthropoda > Arachnida > Araneae > Uloboridae > Uloborus > Uloborus diversus. The sequence goes on along the minus strand of NW_026558695.1, from coordinate 14,168 downwards.
CATTTTAAGTGAGTTGCAATGGGTACTTGAACTCAAACATTTCATTATAATTCGTAAGGGATATATAAGTGGAATTTGTTTCAACAGAACGCTGCATTTCCAATACTCATCTAAGAATAAATAACGTATTCTGCCGCGGGCAGTAAAAGGCAGTAACTGCAAAATTTTCTTTTCTTTTTTTTCTTGCACTTTTTACATCTATTGTACGTTAGCATTATTGTACAAGCTTGCCTATTTGGTTTCTGTTAAAAAAAAACCCGCCAAATTCCATTATTTCTCTATTGTTATTATTGAATAAAAAACGTATTCTTTCAAAGAAACTCATTTCTGCAGATGCGGCTATTTACCTGCCCACGGTAGTACTTATTTCGGATTAGTTGAGGAACTCAAAAGCGCATACACAAAAAGCAAGTAATCCAACGTAAATGTAATAAATATAAAAAACCTGGATTGTGGTATAGTATTGAAAAATAAAGTGCAGTTACAGTTCAATAGGTAAACAAATGCAATGAAAAAAGTTCAAATAAGACTTTTTTAAAAGGACTCATTCCATACTTGAACTAGCAGCGCATGGAGGTTAGATTTGCCGCCTGAGGCACGTTGCACAGTTATGGAGTCATCCCTGTCACATGATAGTTGTGATGCATGGCGGCATCAAGGTCTCATGGGACCACCACTGTCATGTGGCCATGATCAAGGTCACGTAAAATTTGTGATGACGTCATCCATTAAACAGCGAATCAGAAGTGACTCTACGGCGGACATACATACCGTTGAGTTTTAATAGAGTAGATAAGAACTTTAAAATGTTAATTAAAATTGAGCAATACAGTCCTAATGAATGAAATGCACATTGCCAGTAAACAAACTGGTAAAAAATATCAACTAACCTTATCGAAATCACAAATAATTTCATTAAGAAGCCTTAGACACTCTAGTCCTTGCTTGTTAATATCTGTTTCATCATAGAACTCCTTGTAGTTTGGTATGGAAGCGAACATCACAGCTACGTTTCGATACCTCTCGTGGTACAACTCCTTTGTAAAAAAAAAGGGCTAATCAGAGAAAAGTTAAGTACATGTTATGAGAGGTTAGTAAAATATGCAGCCATTTCAGTTTATGACACATTTCATTTTTAATGCAGCTACAGAAAATATTGAAAACAGAAAGTGAGTATAGTATAGCTCGATAACAAGGCGCATCGCATGGAAAGAGTACTTTTCTGCTTTGAGAGAGAGAGGAGGAATTATGCTGTCACAAGGTGAATAACATTCGCAGTACATTATTGCAAATGCAAACTGGCGCTATGTGTTTTCTTTTACTTTGAACAAGAAGTTACATCCAGAACTAAACGAGCCTACTTTCCCGTATACCAATCGACTTTCTAGTATTTGATCAAAATTCTCAAAATTAGCTGAAATCGCAAATTATTTATACCATACTTTAAAAAATATTTTAAGCCGATTTCTAGAAATAAAGTATGCCTCGCTCATCTAAAGAATTAGATGCGTAAAAACAAACATATGAAATAGCAGTACTTTTCAAACAGAGCAGCTAATACACATTTTTCCACTTAAAAAAATCTTTAAACGCTTTCAAAAAGAAAAAAAAGAATTAAAATTAATAAGCTCATTAAAATAAATACATCATAGAAAAAAATCGTTTGTTTTTCCCCTGTTGACAAAAAATAATTTTAAAAACGAATTAATGTCATTTCAAAAATAAATAAAAACAGTAAAATGTCAACTTAAAGAAATAATTTTCATTGTCGAAAAAAAAATGCGTCACGGACGCTCGGAGGAAGTGATAACTTTCATAGGATTAAATTATTATCATTATTTAATCCTATGAAAGTAACAGTTGGCTTATGGTAGCTATAATAAGCAACGAAATTTTTACATTGTATTTTTATCTAAAAATCTTGCCAAGACTGCATCAAGTACAGTTCCGTGACTTGTAGTGGCTTCTTCTGGCTCATTAATCATTTGTAATTGTAATTTGGATTGTAGAAACGAAAGTAAATTTTTAGCTCGATCAGAAGCAAAATTAACATTAAAATCTCTGGTTAAAATTAAAGGAATTGTATAATTATCTTCATTAACTAAAGCAGAACTTTCTTGTGTATAATTTAAAAGCTGTTTATGAATAAATTGAATAATACTTGAAATGCTTTCGTTTGGATATATATATATATATATATATATATATATATATATATATATATATATATATATATATATATATATATATATATATATATATATATGTTGACAATAATAATTTGTTTCTTTGCTTCATTGAGACATCCCACTATACACATTTCACCAATATCGTTTTGTGTAGCCGTATTAAAGCTTGTAGCATTATTAACATGTAATTCTATATTTTAAGTGACAATATTTATGCAATCAATATCATTCTGATAAACTGCTACGTCTCCTGCTCTTATATTTTGACGTTTAAATTACACAATACGTTTAAAAGACGGAATAATTTTAGTATCATCATTTTTGCCCCCCCCCCCCCCCGCAAAATAACCAAGGACCCTAACCGCACACTTTATTGGATCCCCCCCCCCCAAATAAATAACCTTTTAACGAGTGATCGTTTTAAAGTTAAAGTCAGTTTAGATTTTATTCTCTCATGCAAATTAAATGTTTATTTATTGTTTTTTGTTTTCTCAGTCGTCCCTAACCGCCGCGTTGCGGAGTCTGCGGGGATGAAGTTCGTTTAAAATATGTACGTCTTATCACAGTTCAAAATCCTAAATGAAGCGAGATATTCTTAGTATAACTAATCGCAAAAATGTTTTTGTTTTGAAAATAAATTTAAAGATTAAATGCTGTTTTGAATATATATTGTTTACAATGTTATTGGTATTATATTGCATTATTAAACTCACTTTTCGTTAGGAGATTGCGTTATGTTGCGACGATCATCCATCTTCTGTTAGTTTCATTACTTTTTCTACTCTCACTTAACGGTTAAAGCTGACCCAAAGAGTAAAGAAACAAGATTTCAGCGACCATGCACGCTTTTGTTGTATGCGCGAACGAAAGGAATGCTAGACGAGAGTTGCGCCATTACGGGCGTTATGTCACAAATTGGTTTACCCTCCCATAAAAATTATCACGCTAAAAATAGCCTATAATCTTCCTCAACAAATGGACTATTCAACACCAAAATAATTTTTCAATTCGAACCAGTAGTTCCCGAGATTAGCGCGTTCAAACAAACAAACACTACTGCTTTATATTATTGGTATCGATAGATTATGTTTAGTTATCTGAACGGAGTCAAAATTTGCAAAAAAAGAAAAAACACCCTTCGATTAAGGTTTTGCAGCAGCAAAGGGAGTTTCCGAAAAATTGATTTTTAGACCGTAGGTCTATTTTTCGTCATTAGCCGGTCCGATAAGCTTAAATATGAGGGGGAAATCTCTTCATGAAAGAAAAAAGATCTCGCTTACCGACATAAAAATAATCCACAGAAATAATATCTAAGATAAGATATTGAAGAGAAGTGTTTTTATTTTTGAAAATTTATACAATTTTTTATTGCAGGATGCTTGAACTGTTATGGCTTAGATGGCAGCACGTGTTTATCATTTAACCGCACGGTTAAATACAAAATCAGTTCAACTAAGTTCGTTTTTTAAGCGTAGCCTTTCGAATGCAGTAAAAATGTGACTGGCTATTTGTTTTTTTTTCCCGAAAGAGAAAAAATAAATAATATTTTACCCATCGAGTTGTTTGTAGCTTTAATATTTTGCTTTGTATTCTGATAAATATTCATAGGTTAACTAAATGAAAAGCGTAATTTCAATTTGGGATAGTAATTATTTTGTTTGTACAAAAGGTCAAAAACTGTCATCAGAAGAATCTACATTTCAGTATACGATTTTTTTTTTCGTGAGCAAAAATTATTCTATTGTAGTCTGAAATCTTAAACCTGATACGAACACTCGTACTTATATTTTCGCTTATATTATGCTTTATTTTTCTGATCGAAGCCCTAAGTTTGAAAAACAGAAGAGAGAAATAATCCTTACAATTACGAAACAATTTAGCTGCAGGTTGCAGCAAGTTTTCGTAGCAGCAAGGAGCATTCCAATCTCATTTATTTTATTGCCTGACTTGTGTTATTTATTGTATTTTAAGTGTTCATGAAATGCGAGATTAGTCTGATTTTTCGATGCAGATAGTCTGGGCTGGGCCCGAACACTCATTCTTCTGGTTACCAGTCGAACGCTCCGCCGATCAAGCCATTAAGCTCTGTCTGGCACAGCGTAAGTTAAACTTATAAAATTAACCGAAAACCACAGTTCGGTGCTTTAAAACAGGTTTTTTTTAACAAAAAAAGTTTTTTTTTGGAACGTGAGTGTATTTTTCGTCATTAGCCTTCACGATAACCTTTAAAACGAGAGGTAAATCAAAGAAATCGATCAAGAAATAAGGAAGATCTCGCGTAGGAACAAAAACACAGGCTTCAGAAATAATATATAAGGATTATTGGTTAATTTATAAGAAAAATATGACAATGATGCGTATATACATAACAAAAAATTTTTCTACAAATCCTTTTTTAGCAACGTTTTGCATTTTCTCCGAAAAGTACCCTCGAGATTTGCCTCATGGCTGACTTGAACCTACGCCCACTGGATCGCGATGCGGTTCGCAATGCCCGCGTCTTTAGGTCGAGGCACCATGGTTAAGCATATCCGGCGTTCCTACACTGTTAAAAATTACGTCCACCGTTGCACCAAAGAAAGGAGTAAATTTGCTGCAACCTATATTCAGTGCACGATTGAACCAAAACAGGGTGTTTTATATCACTCCCAAGTTTCGTGCGTAGTTGAACCATATTCGTCATTCCATCTTTCTCCAACCATAGGAGTTAATCTGAACCATGTATCGTGTTCTTCTTTTCCCCTATAACTGGAGCGGAGTAGAACCATAACTCACGTTTTCGTTCGTCGCATTCTTGGAGTGAAATTGAACCATAACTCGGGTTTTCGTTTCTTGCATTGCTGGGATGAAGTTGAACCATAACTAGCGTTTTCCGACTTTCATTTGTTGGTACGTGGTTGAACCGCTAACAATATTCTGATTTCCTCATTTAGGTGTTAAATTTAGCCATTTGCTTTACTTGATTTATATTTTGTTTTCGTGGAAAATAAGTAATTTTGTGAGGATTTTAAAAACTTCCCTTTTTTTCGATTTTCTTTAGAAAAGTTAATATTAGATGTACTCGAGAACCCTTTATAATATTTTCAGTCAAAATTTTATATTGTTCTCAAGAATAGAGTACTTAAAATTAGCATCTTTCATCGTCAAAATGACCACAGGTTTATCATACTCTTTACTGTTATAACATTAACGCAAAAGGTAGAATTTGCTATGCAGGCAGATATTAAACAACTATTTATTTATTTTTTGTGATTTTTGCTAAAACCATTAACTGCATTAAAAAAATGAGCAATTGGAATAAATAAAGATAGATTAAAAAGATTTTTAACGTACGTATGTGACAATTCCTAATTAAAAACTTAATTAAAAAAATATACATTATTTAAAATAAGAAATTATCCTTTTTATACATTTCTTGATATTTTAAGAGTTGCATAGCTGGGTAGGGAAAAAAGAGAAAATATTGCTATTGCAATTACAGTAAAACCTGTGTAAGTTGACCACTTGCACTTTGATGATCAACTAGACAGGTTGTCAACTTATAGAGGGTAGTAAGGAATTTTTTTTCTTTTTTTTTTTGTCATTTCTTGTCTCATGCATTCATTTTAACTAATTGGAATACTTTAAACTCACTTTCATTGTTTAACATTACTTTAAAACAATAAGAAAAAATGTTGTTTAAATATTTTTAGAGATTTTTTACCAGAATGACTCGTAAAGTATCATACAAATTTAAAATTTCTGTGAATCAATCAAAAAAAAAAGTGTCGTTACTGATGAAAAACAACTTACTTGATATTAACAATTCCTAAAAATTCATAAGTCGAAAGTTACTCAAATTCTTCATTTGATTTTTTCTTGAACATTTGTAACCATGGTAATAATCTACTTTTCAACAAAATAACTCCTTATTGAAGTTTGGCGCATTTTCTGGGACATAACATCAGGCCAATGTTTTTCGATGGAACATAAATATTCATAGGATTTTCTAAAATGTCTGGTTATTTATTTGAGGCATAACTGATGAAACCTCTAGTACAATTTAATGCTTTTGCCTGTTGGTCAACTTACAAAGGGTTTTTTTTAGGGATGCACCAGATAGTGATTTCCCGGATACCGGATATCAGATGCCCCCTTACCTGCCGGATATCTCTCACATTTTTACCGGATAACTGCCCGATATCCTGCAAAAAACTGTCGGATATCCGGATCCGGAGTGGTTTGACGGATCGGATACCTCATAGTTCCGGATAGTTAAAAAATCAGCCGGATACCGGATATCCGGTGCATCCCTAGTTTTTTACATTTCTCCAAACCAAAGCTGGTGTATATTAGTGGTCAAGATAGAGAGGTTTTCCTTCATTATATAAGATAGGACTAATTCCGTTCCTGACAAAAGCGGTCAACTTAGACAAGTGGTCAACTTTACAGGTTTTACTGTATTCCTAATTGACATTCATTTTTTATCTTTATATTTTTTTCCTTAACATCAATCTAATTGTAATCTGAAAAAAAGTTAACTACATTTCGAACCATTTTGACAATCAAAATGCATTAATAAAGTAAAAAAGAAATTAATACCAATAAGGTACTACAGTTCTTCAAATAGGTTACGATTTATTGTTCTCAAAGGTTTTATAATTTCTGACTTAAGGAGCCAAAATTTTTAACTGATATGCTGTTTTTAGAAGATACCTAATTTTTATTATGTTAAAATTTCCAGTCAGTCATTAGTTGAGATACTATGCATACAGTGGCAAGAACATAAAATATTGATAATTACAGAACTCTGCTACTTATTTTCCTTTAGGAATGCAGGATATTGATTTTTACAGGATATCCAGCACTAGATGTTTTTATGGGGGCGTACATTTATTTTTCACTTTACGCCATCACACAGCAGTAAATTATAACTTATCTGACGTCATAAAAACCTTCTATATGATTCGAAATATAATTTACAACAGCTGTCTCTTTCAATTATTTATATTAATAGTGTTACATTAAAAGTAATTTACATAATAAAATATTCTGCTTTTTTGAAAAACAATTTATTAATTGTCTTATCCCCTAACAAAAGAAAAATTGCAAGACTTGCTCCAAAGGAAAAAAGTTCTTAATTTACTCTTTATTGTAGTTAGCTTTAAAAAATAGCAAGATTAGCATAGTTCTACCAATAAATTGCATTTTTCATCAAATTTGATAAATCTTTTTAATTTACATAAAGCATGTTTAAATAATGTCTAAATTCCAATAGTGAATTCTCCAGCTTCTGTCTTTGGTATCAGTTGGTTCTCTGTTTAACGACTTTCAAGGGACCACAAAAAATTGTCCTTGAATAGAATGCTTTTAACACTGCAGTGGACCATCTGGGAAGGTGAAAAGCGGTTGTTGAATAGAGAAAGTCGTTAAATAGAGTGTCGTTAAACAGAGAGCCAACTGTACTTTTCTTTTTCATCCAGAAAATTACCAGTAGTTGGATGATCCATACTTTTTTTCCTATTAGTATTGTTTGTTTTAGTTTTTAATTAAGAATTATTTTTTAATTATTAAAAAATTTTCAGTAATGTTTATGAGGTACATCAAGAAAAATATCTAATTTCAAACTCTACTTATTCTTTTTCCTGAATTATTGTATTAGGGGCCGTCAAATGAAACCCAATCAGTGTGTCTAACTTTGCAAAACACGTAAGGGGATCCATGTAGCTGCATGTGTGGTGATTCCGTGTATTGGTAGAGAGACTGATGCAAGCACAAAGTTTGACTTTACATAGCGACAGTGTGGCTGTACGACTAAGAGAAGGTTGACACTCAACTTTTCGTCCACAACAGAACAGGCGAGTTCGCAGGGACATTCAACTGAAACCCGGTCAATGCGTCTAACTTGGGCATTAGATGTAAGGGGCAACGTCTACTGCAAAGTCTTATGTCTAATGCAAAGTTAGACACACTGACCGTGTTTGAGTTGAATTTTCCTGTGAACTTGCCTGTTCTGTTGTGAACGATAAGTTAAATGACAACCTTCCCTTCCTCATGTAGACAGTCACTATGTAAAGTCAAACTTTGTGCTTGCATCAGTCTCTCTACCTATACATGGGGTCACCACACACACAGCTACATGGAGCCATAAACGTCTAATGCAAAGTTGGACGCACTGACCAGGTTTCAATTGAACATCCTAATACAATAACACAATTAAAGTTGTCTTTCATTAAATTTTTCATTCATCAAAAAATTTTCATAGCATGCATGTTAGTACAATACAAATTCAAACCAATAAAATGTAACCGAGTTACGACAAAGTGTATATAAAATGCTGAAAAAATGAGTTGAAATTGAGTTTGATACACATGAAACTCCTCAAACATAAATTGGAAAAACAAAATTTTACTAATTTAACCAGTAAAAAAAAATTTAACTATTAATCAGCAAAAAGTTATTGGAATTTCATTTCACTGGTTAATGGTAAAATAATCCTAGTAAAAAATATCTATCTTGCAATTTTTTTTTCATTTAACATGCATGTCATGTCAATTTTATCCAACTGCAACGAATTCTAAGGGTGGAACATTTCAACCAATACAAATTCAAATCAATAAAATGTAACACAGTTATGACAAAGTCTATATGAAATGCTGATACAAAATTTATTGAAATTGAGTTCGATATACAAAAAACTTTTCAAACATTAATTGAAAAAACAAAATTTTACTAATTTTACCAGTCGATAAAAATTTACCTATTAAACAGCACCCTATATGGGCGCCCATGGTGAGGCTTACGGGAACTCTTCTCTGTCCTATTCATAAGTTTCGAGGTGGTTAAAGACCTCTAAAGAGGGCGGAGGGTTCAAGATGAACAACGCTCTAGGCGACTGTCAACCAGCAAAACCGACAACAATGTGGCTTGTGTTCCTCAATTGTTAGACTTGGACCCTCGATTGACTATCAAGATGGTTGCAAATGAACTGAACATGTCGTCTACTGCTGTGTTTTGCATTACTCAACATTTAGTGATGAGAAAAGTGTGAGGCAAGTTTGTGCTGAAGCACCGTGCCATAATGAGCTGCGAGTCCACGAGTATTTGTCCAAACCCCAAGTGAAAATGCTGTCCCAGCCCCCTACAGTCTGACAGACTTCTTTCCTCGGATTAAGGTAGGCCTGAAATGAACCCATTTTTCATCCCTAGAAGAGATCCAATCAGCTATGAAGAAGACCTTATGGGGAATTCCCCTAAAATGCCTTTCAGGGCACTTACCAGTCATGGCAGAAGCCGAAGGACATTACTTTGAAGAATTTTAAATGTTTGTGCAAATCTGTTCAATAAATTACTTTTAAAAAAAATTGCGTTACTTTTGAAATAGACCCTGTATATATTCGTAGTGGAATACACAGAGAAAAGTATTTTAGTTGAATATAAATTTTTGAAATAAATACCCAGGTAAATACCCACTTTAGGTATTTACCCGGGTATATACCCTGGGTATTTACCCCTAAAAATAAATACCCAGGTATTTTACATCACTATTCTGAGGTGACGATATTTGGTAACCTTAGGACCTTTAAAAACTGAAACAAATCCAAAACCACGTTTAAGCGATTTTTGGATGCAATTTAAATGATGTTAGGTATTTGGGGCATTTTCTGGAAATTTAGCAAAACTGAAGATCTGAACACAAAATTAGAGATGCTCCGTAATTTTATTGGTACAGCGAAGGGGGGGGGGGGCATCTGGAGTAGTAGCATTTTGACGACTTATTTTCAGACAAACTAGAAAAAAGAAAAAAATTGCTTCAAAACTTCAAAGAGAATGTTTTTTTTTTAAATGCTGTACACAAACTTTAACCTTCAAGTTAATTTTAAGTCAAATATGTACTTTTCTTTGGTTTTTTTATTATATTTTCCCCAATGGGAGGGGTTTAACCCCCAAAACCCTCCCCTTGGACACAACCCTGGACAAAGTGTATATGAAATGCTGATACAAAATGTATTGAAATTGAGTTTGATGTACACAAAACTTCTGTAACGTAAAAAGGAAAAAGAAAATTTTATTAATTTAACCAGTCTAAAAAAATTTACTTATTAAACAGCAAAAAGTTACTGGAAATTTCATTCCATTGGTTGACGCTAAAAGAATCCCAACAAAAAATATCTAACTTTCAAAATGTTTTCATTTAACATCAGGAAAGAGAGTGGTCAGAGAGCAAAAAGCAGGAAATCCCAAAAAATTTCGTAAAAGGCATGACATCCAAAAAAATTTCATAAAAGTGCGATTCAAAACCGCATCAAAATAAAACCTAAAAGCCATGATATTCAAAAATTCAACAAAAGTGGCTAATTTACCGGTTTTTAAAGTAATACGTTTTTAATTAAGCATAAGTAATAATTTTGTACAATTTGCTGGATTGTACCATTTTTTGCAACATTGTTTATTCCTAAATACAGTAGAAGACCGTTATAACGCCGACCTATATAATGCAATTCTCTATAAAACGCACAACTTTGTAAACAATATGTTTTGAAGTTTAAAAAATCCCTCTGTTTTGCATTGCAAGCACTAATATTGTAAGGAAAATCAAATTTTGAAATAGTTTCTCATCTTTCCATCTTAATTCAAAGCTTTTAAGAGAAAATTAGTACTTACAGTACATAGAAAATACCAGATGGCTCTTGAAAATGCAGTTGTTATGCAAACCATGAACCAACAGAAGTGCAGGATGATGCACTTTCTTTTGATTGTGAAACATATTTATTTGTGAATAACTAATTGTAATATTGGTGCTTTAATACTCATTGCAGATAAAACTCTTTCTGAAGTGCTAATATATGATATATTCTGAATATTAGTTTCAAAATTTGTGAAATGATCTATATAACGCAAAAACCTGTATAACGCAAAAGCTCTGGTCCCAAGGTGTGTGTTATAACGGTCTTCTACTGTAAATCACGGTCGGCCATGTTTATTTACTTACCGGGGCGCAGCGCTAAGTACGAAGTTACAATTCTTAGTTTTGTATTATTTTGATGCAGTTAATGCTGCTCATGATTACTTTTGGTTTTCACATTTAAAATAAAGGGTGTCCCAAAATTAACGCAAGATTTGAATTTGCCACAATTTTTGCTGTGAATTGTTGGCAGCCATGGAAAAAGAACAATTTGACAGCTGGGAGTTTAGGGTTAGTAAAAATGGAGTGTTATGCTATTATACAGCCAGCGAAACAATTCAATCACTGCATGAGGAATTTCTTGTTCGTGTACTCTCTCGTTTCGGTGATATGAATTATACCCTAGATCGTGTGATTTTACATCATTAGATTTCTCCCTATGGGGTTATTTGAAGTCAAACGTCTATGTCAGCAATCCCACAACCACCTGCACATTACCTAATTGCGATATCGAGTGCCAATAACAGTAAACTGCTTGACCCGCCCAAACTTTCATTATTTTTCAAACAATTGTTCGATAATGAAAACGCATTACAGAATCGAAAACGCTCCATTTGTAATAACCCTAGACCCTCAGCTGCCAAATTGTTCTTTTTTCAAGATTGCCCACAATTTATTGCAAAAATGGCGGCAAATTCAAATCTTGCGTTAATTTTGCGACACCCTTTATAACAAATGCAAATAATGTAGACTATAAAATTTTTGCATACCCATGGTAATATCGACTTAAATAATGCATTTTGAGGTTCGCGCAGGCTTAGCTGTATTATATTTAGAGCTTATAGTAAATGTTCCAATTTGTGAACTAATGGTTTTAAAAGAGGTTTTTGATGATCAACTTAAGTACATGAAATATAACTTGTTCGATATTCCATGTTTACTTTTAATGAAGATTGAGGGTTTTTGGTTTGAAAATAAGTTTTAATCTGAACTTATCTTGCGGCTAGGTTTGAGTAGATTAGAATGCTACTTTGCGACATGCCTACGTCACAACCGATCACGTGAGCGAGAATCTCGATCTCGCAAGCTGACGAGCTTGGAATGACTGCCCAGATCACTGAGTGCCGCAGGAGGAGGTGAGAGGCGTGGCAAAGTGTTCATAGTAACAATAATATGTACATAAAACTAGAGTAGGATGCCGTGAGAAAATTCTAATTCTTCAAAAGGTGCTGCAAATCGTTAAAGTTTGGGAATCCTGCGTTAGAAGGCACCAGGCGATGGCGTGGTGTTCAGAAGGAGTCAGGGGTTCCGAAACCCTTACTCAAGAAAAGAACGCGTCTTGGGAAAGCGAAGTTATTTTAACAAAAAGAAAAGCAAATAATGTTGGGGGGAAAATTCGATTCCTTCAAAAAGAAATCTTTAAATTAAAAATATTTCACAGATGCAGTTTATTGCTTTGCAACTTAAGTTCCCCTCTCTTTCTTTCCACCCCCCCCCCCTTCTTTTTCCCTAGTCAGTCTGAAAAGAACGGTCTTCAAAAATTTTCTCTCCTTAACTCTCGTCCCCTGCAAGAAATTGAAAATAAGTTTTAGCAGTTCGATTGGAGTAATAATGGAAATTGATGTCCTAAAAATGCATTTATTCAGGCGCTTTTCGACCATCAATTTCCAAACATTTCTGGAGGAAGGTCCCTGGATCAACATCCTTTCACTAAGGTAACGACCCTTTATTTTTAAATAATTTTAAAAAAGCAAAAGTAATTGGTCATATTTACATACGATTTCCTACCCAAACCAATAAATCAAATTTATTTTACAATTCCAATACAAGAATCACCCCAAACTAAACAACCAACTGTAAAATAAACACTGATTTTAAATATTATGCGACAAAGTATTTTAATGCCTAACTAATTATATACAATCTCTTAATTTTTATTCACCATTTGAAGTCTGTGCCTCCTATAAACTACTAGCTAACCTAACTGACAACCCACCTTTCGTGTTAGTCAAATTAGTGTTTAGCTCAGGATCCGGTGGGTTAACCCTGAGCTAAACACTAATTTGACTAACACGAAATTAATCTTTGAAACCAAACCTAGTGAGTTACAATAGGTAGTAGTTTATAGGATTTTAATTTTGAAAAACTTTGGAGGAAAATCCCTAACCTCTAATTACTTCGAAAAATCTCCAAAGATAACCTGAAATTGAGTTTTATCTTTCAGGAGAGGATTCTCTCTTCCTTTCCAAAAATTACCTAAAGTTGTGGAAAAATCAGAATTGCTTTTGAAAAGAACATTAAAATAAAAAATTTCAAAAGTTGCTGACTATTCATTAGGTAATCATGCTAACGTTATCAAAACCGCTAACGTTTCCAAATATGGTCCGCAATCACGTTTTTCACAACTTCAATTATGAAAAAAATTTGGACGACGCTCCGACTGCTCTCGTATGAAATCTGAAAATGAAAAACCTACAATTCTAAAAAGTGGAGAGGGTTTAAATCCCACCACCTAGTATCACTGAATATCTCTTAAAAACTTCGACTTCGTTTTTTAAGACTTTAATTTCAAATTTGTTTTTGGGCCGAAAACCAAAACCGCACTATCCATAACATCATCAAAGTTAGTCCGAAACTGCGTTTATTAAACTTCAATTTCGAAAAATTGAACAGAGGAGTGATGGATTTCTCTTTCTCTTTTTGTTTTTTTTTTTTTTTTTTTTTAGAATTGAATTGGGCAAGCAATTTAAAGAAGTCTCGTTCCTTTCATTACCCTAGTGTCAACAAATAGTTCATAATAGCATTTTTAAAATTTTAATTTCTAAAAATTTTCGCAGAAAGCCCCCGAATCTTCCCTCATTGTAGCATTACCAGAATCTGTCTAAACCTGCGTTCTTTGCACTACAATATTTTGGACTAATTCCCCCCCCCCTCCGCCCCCAAGCAAGAGTTTTTTAATAGTGCACTCTTTTTTTTTTTTGGTTGCGCCACTGGGTGACAGTGTGAAGTCCTTGCCCCGCCTCGAAAAGAATGAAAAGATCATGGCATTGTTGCTCCCCCCCCCCCACCCAGGAAAAAAGGAAATTGCAAAAAGG